>NW_009921470.1:33090-117295 GCF_000696875.1 Nestor notabilis | reverse complement strand
GTAGGGAAAAAGATTTACTTCTATCTGATACTAGAATTATTGAGCACAAAATATACAGGAGGGAAATCCCAACAATTCAGAAGCTGTGTTCTTGCAAGTTTAATTTGGAAAGCAATCATACGTTTTCTATAAAGCTTGTTACAGCTGTTTGGGGAGTGGACTGGGGAAGGGGTCTTGTTTGTTTTCATGCCCAGATTAGTTTCCAAGAGACACTTTCCTTTCCATTTGGACGAATAACTGCAGCAGAGTATTACTGAAACCAGAACACCAGGGAGCTTACCTGGCCTATTGGTTCCAGTTTGGTGTGAGTCTCGGGGATAAATAAATGCAATTGCTGAAGTTCAGTATGCCCAGAAAAATCTGCCAGGACCAACCATCAGTGAATCAGAGCTGCAGGAATATAGTCTTTCTGCTTCGGCAGCATCTGATTGAAGAGGAAACAACAGGAGGTTGGAGTGGGGGCTTTAAGCTGTGACTTTATTGCTTCTGTTAAAATATAGTATTAGCCCAGGTTGGTAGCTTTGAGGCTCCAGTCTCAGTCTCCATGTACAGCATTTTCATTGATCTTTATCTAGACAAGCAACTTGTTTTGCTGCTAGGATTATAATCTTCTTTAAGAGAGTGATCAGCACAACCTATGTTCTTTCCTGCAGCGCAAAAATATACACTAATTAAAAATGTTTCTAGGCAGCTGGCACTGGTGTGCGAGACTAGAAGTAGTCCAGCACTTCTGTGGAGAGGAAAGGGAATACCCATAACAGAAGAGTTTATAGTCAATCACATAAGGTCAATATGAATGCTGCAAGGTTTGGGTCTTTTTGTTCATGTTGCTAATAACAATCATTTAGAATATGACTTTGTCAAGCAAATTCTCTTCCCAGAAAACACATACCAAATGAAACTGGAGCATTTAGTTCAAGGCTGTAATGTGGCATATTAATTAGTCTGTAAAAATTAATTAGTATAAGGAAGAGTAACATACTGTGGACCAAATTCTTTGGTGACTTCAATAGGAGAAGTGCCTGTATACCTAAGGGTAGTGTTCAAATTGCCCTTTGATCTTAACTTCTGGAGCTCAAGTGATAACTTTATTAAAGATTAATTCTTAGAGCCCATTATTAAAATATGGACAGACATTCCCAGAGGCAGATGCATCTGGGCTGTGGCTGGGGGAAAGATGACACTATAAACACTGCAGAAAGCAGCTTCAGAAGGCTGGGGACGTTGGCACGCCGAAGATGTAGCTTCAGAGCCTGTAACCCCACTATTCCCAGGAAATAGGCACCTGATTTCTGTTCTCATGAGATGACTAAATGGTGCTGCCCTTTCGTACAGTGAGGAAAAAAGGCAAGTTCTGTAAAGAGTTGCCCTGTCTTATGTCAGTCATTCATGGACATTTATAGTTAAAGAAAATAGAAGAGCATCCCACTGCATACGGGCATCTCGGATATGGCTCTTCAGTGGGAATTTATTAATTGATGGGGGTTTTGGGTTTTTTTTTTTTACCCTTTGTAATTGTTTTACTGACACCTGAGTGTGACAAATGCAGAGTTAGTAGTTTGAATGGCAGTCCCTCATGGGCACAGAAAGCTGTGGTATGCTAGAGTCACAATAATAACTTTTTAACCTGGTTTCCTTTCAGACTAATGCTCAGTTGGGATTACAGGTTTAAAATCTTTGATACCCCACAACTTCCTGCCTTCCCTCAAATGCTGCAATAGGCTAGTATTTTTTACAGAATAACAGGAAAAAATATAAATTTGGATATTTAGGTAGTGATAAAGACATCTCATTGTATCATTTGCATAGCATTAAATGTAGTCTGACAATATCTGATAAACGTGCTGTCATCACTCTTCTGGGTAGTGTTGTTATTCCTGGTTTTCAGATGACAGGTCAGGGAAACAGATGAAACCCACAGAAATCAAGAGTATTTTCCTGGTGCTCTGTTTATATCCCTTGTCCACAGTGATGTGGGAAAAGGAGGACTGGTTCCACGCTGAGGAGGTTTCTCAGTACACATCCTGGTGTCTGCTCCTTTGCGCTAGGGGCCCTGTCCCAAGGAAAGCTCCGTCTCATGATCTCAGAGATTTGTGATCAAAACTTTGCTACAGGTGGAGGGCAAAATTTCTCCTACAGCAGGTGGAAAATGATCCATTAGCATTTTGTGTGCCCAGCATGGAGAAGTCAGATGTCTGAGGCTTATGTGAAAATATCTTTGGAAATCAATATACAGTTTCTCAAGGATTGTATCTGACTGAATAACTACATTAGTGTGGTCTGTAAATGAACAATTCACTAAAGTAAAAGAATTCCTTTTTTGGCCACACAATTTTCTGGTATATGTATTTTATTTAATAAAGGAAGCTTTATTTGCTCACTTTTGGGATAACGTAATTTGAGCTCATGATCTCCCCTCTCCAAATGGTGTCAGGTCAGACTGGTTTGGGTGATGTTCCCAGAGTCCCAGCAGAGTTGTGGTTCAAGGGCTTCCCTCTTCTTTTTTGGCAGATAGAGTATTAGATGCTTATCCAGCATCTTAGGAGAATGATCCTTTTCTTCCTTCACATATCTCCTCAGCTGCTGAGCAGCTGAAGAGCTGACAGAATTAAATTACATTGCTGCTGCTGCTATTAACAAAGAGTAAAGAGAAACTGTTACATCTGGCTCCACTTCTTTGCCAGAGTCTTCATTTAATTGTTTTCTAATTTGAAGAAAACCACAAATGACAAGATGAAACTGCTAGAAATGTAAATACAAGAGTCAAATTGCTCTTGTCAGATTTCTAGTTCACAAACCATGGTAATGCAATTCTGCATATCTGACCAATAAACAAGGGTTGAAGTGAGTGGATACTGTTGATTTCTTTCTCCAAATTTGCTCTCCCCTCACAAAAATGCTTTAATTTGAAAGAACATTGAACGTGCTGAATTTGAGGATCCAGCCTGACAGCTGCAGACTTCTACAGTGCATGCTCCAAGACAGCGTTTCTCCTTGGCAGTAAAGGGGGAATCCAGATTGAGCTGGCTGGAAAAGGTTTTATTGTTTGTTCTCTGCCACTTTCACAATGATTCTTTTTTTCCCCTCCTCATTTTAGTCAGGTAATGATGAAATATATTTGAAGAATACAGAAAGTTTCACAGACTGTGGTATGGAGGCTTATCCGGTTTCTAAATGCATGATCAAAGTCAGTATTCATACTCTATCCTGAAAAATACAAACCAAATAGTACCTCTAGTCAAAGATTTTTCTCTAATAAATTTGCAAAAAGTTCAATCCTCAGGTAAGAAATTTAGAGCAAAGTAGTCCCGGATAGATTTTTGGTGAAGAATGTTTATTCTTCAGAAAGTCCTTATGAACAGTAAAGTCCATGTTAGTTTACAGATGGTTTGTTAGTCAAAAATAAGTTGACAGTTAAAATACAGAAATGCAGAAAAAGAATCTGCAAGCTAATGTTTCTTTTCACTTCTGACACTTAAAAACTTACACTCATAGTCCTGAGCTCTACTGGGCACGTTTACATGGTCAAATGACAAAATCAATCACCACTAAGGGATTCCCTGGCTGAAAGAAATTCCCAGGTAACGTGAGGACCCTTTATTCCATTACAAATACGTTGCAGCCTATCAGTGCTGGTGGGGTCTGGCAAATAGCTGACCCTTTTGTGAGACGTCCCCACTGCAGCTTTGAATGTCACAGTTGGCCAAGTTGCTGAAACTCATATATTTCCTTTGAAGCTGCCCCATTGTGGAGGCTAACAACCTTACTGGATTGATCCCTATCTGCTGCAGGGGTCAGCTAGCAGGTCGGTTTGAAGGACAGCTCGCTGGGGCTGCAATGTCATGTGTAGAGGGTTATCAAAATGCTGCTTTTCCAATCTGTTTGAGTTCAGTTTGTTTGCTGTGGAGTTCTTGCAGTGAAGCTAAACCCTGCTCGTGACGTGACTTAAACACAGAGCTGCAAGAGGAGCAGAGCCCTGGAGGGGCAGAGAGGAGCAGAGCCAACAAGCACCAGTAGAAAGTGCAGCTGTCACAGACGAGAGAGAAGTTAAAAAGGGAAGGGGAAAAAAAAGCCTTGACTGTCCCTCAGGGGCAGGGGCTGCTGTCGTTCCAAATGCCGACAGCTTTCCAAACCTAAACCAAGGCTATAAAATATGAAATATAATGAACAAAAGTTGGCACCCACCCATGTGTAGCTGTCAACCTAATAAAAACAAAACTATCTGGCAGCTGGCACTTAGGTGCTGGGAGATGCCAGCTCTGGACTCCTGCAGAACAGGTTTTGCCTTTGCATTCTACTTCTGGATGCTTGCTAGGTTTTAAAGTGTTCATAACAGGTTGAGGAAAGAGGCACCTGCACACCTAGGCAGACCTTGGTCATCAAAATGAGCACCTCCAAATTATGTGGACCTTCACACTTTCCTGCTTAGAGAGAACAAACAGAAAGAGAGTGGTGGAGACTGGATGTTACCACATTGTGGTTCCACATCCTCTGACATTTATTTGTTAAGCACTGGTCTAAGCTGCTGAGCTGGCCACAGTGAGTGGAACTGACTTGCTTTTGATGTGGACAATTAGCAGGTTTGGTGGCACAAAGCTGGCAAAGGGCATAACCCCAAATCAGGACTCTAATTAATTATCTAAAGCAAATCTAAAAATAAAAGTAAATTTAACAGACCTTCTGAGAATCAATCAGAAGTGAGATTCATGGGGGAGTGACCAGTCTTTCTCTACACCTGCCTTGTGGTATTCTTTCTATATCAATAATTAATTCTGGACGATTAAAGAGATGAGTAGGATGAAGCAGCTGATGACAGCCCTACACCTCCACTCAGTTTTTTTAGCCTGTGCTCACAGGGGAGTCTGGTTCCCCAGCTCTGGCTGAGAGGCAGACTGCTTTCCAAGTTGACATTAGCAGAGTAAGGTACCTGTGTGGGAGGAATCGTGGCAAACCCAGGCCTTTAATTCCAATGTAATCCTCAGATATTATACCTGCTTCATGCCCCCACACTCCAGGAATAAATAGCTACCTGCAATTGCATTGCAGGCATATTTTTTTAATATTTTCTCTGGAAACTGTTCCTCATTACAAAAGAATCTACTTTGAGCATGTCTCACTCCTCACAGACAAATTGCTCAGAGGAATCTCTTGTGAATTTCCCCCTCTGTAGGTTAGAAAGTATTTGTTCGTTTTTTGAAGGGCAGTCTCTCGATATTTAGTGCAAACAGTCCATCCCTCAGGCACCTGACACTCATGGCAAGCAGATAAGTCTTTTGGTAAATGACAGTGCCCCTGTCGAGTGGAGGAAGCAGTTGGTTACAGACGTTCAAGGGCAGAGAGCGAAGGTTTCCACTGAGGGGACAACATGCTCATGGCTACGTGCAGCTTCATTTGCTTCTCTGCCAGCTGACTTGATCATGCTTCAAGGGTCCAATACTTGCTCCTGTTTTTAACAAAATAGGCTCATCTTAGCTGCAGTGAATTTGCCAACCATTCCCTCCCAACTTACCTTGGCCCCAAACCAATCTTTACCACTCATCTCCCAGGCTCACGGACTCTGATGGTGATAGAGGCAACATGCTTCCCATCAGAAAGGTTGACTTAATACTGTGTACTTCAGTTGTATAGGTGATCACAGAACAAATAAAACCAATTCTCTATTGAGAGAATTTGAGAGGATCTCCTCTTGTCACTGTGTACCTCAATAATTGCGTTAAAGGCTTCCCAGTTAAGAGAATTCTGTGAACAGGTATCTACAAATGCAGTGCTCCTCTCTCAAACCTGAATCTCTGGCACCCAAAGATTGGCCATGAATAACTGGTCCTTTGTTGTCTGAAACACATCTACCATGTGCACATATACAAGCATCTGCATACATGCACTCATATATAGCTGTTTAGGAGCATTTGT
The DNA here is from genome assembly GCF_000696875.1 of Nestor notabilis. Taxonomy (NCBI): domain Eukaryota; kingdom Metazoa; phylum Chordata; class Aves; order Psittaciformes; family Psittacidae; genus Nestor; species Nestor notabilis. The sequence continues at coordinate 111,385 of NW_009921470.1, read as the reverse complement.
GTGGGCTCAGAGGTTTTCATGGCTGAAAGGAAATTTTCATGAAAAATAACCTATGTGAAGACATGATCTATCATACCCAAACTGGTAATGGTTAGTTCCAGTATACGTAAATAGGTGTGCTATGTATTGTTTATCTGGCTCTTATGTGTAATTAAGGTTGTTGCAGAAAGATTTGCTTCCAATTCACTCTGTCTGAGGGTCTGCCTAATGTCTGCTGAGATCCCTGTTTTATGTCACTCACTGCAATGGGGAGGCTATGGGAGTTTGCTCTTATATATCAATGCTTTTGTGTCAAGATGATAAAGGAGCAAAAATTGAAGTGTTTGTATAGCAAACATGAAGATCCAAGTGAAACCATAAGGCCTGCTAATCTGAGCTTAAACCATAGATCCTTTTCACTTACTGGAGTTTGAAATGGTAGCCATGTAATTCCTTTTCTCTGACACTACAGATACTTTAATTTTTTATGCAAGGTACGCTGCAAACCCCAGTGAAGGGAATTCAGCATGGATATCAGATATGAAATAATTGTTGGTGAGGGTGACCCACTGCTGGACCTGCCCACATAAGGTGTGGGAGACTCAGGTCTCATTTTAGACATTAAAACATTAGTGTTCATACTAAGCTAGTTGCCCAGTATCCCACACAGGTTAGCCGTGAGAAAGACACCTTCAGAGTCAGACCAGCCAACCTATACTGAGAGATGCTGAAATCCTTGCAGAGGTACCTGCTTTTCTCCACAGGAGACTTACTGAGTAGTTTAGACAAGATAACTTCTAGAGCACTGAATTTCGATTATGCTAGGTTATTCCTGCCCATAGAAACTTTCCATGACATGCTTACACTGAACCTCTGGCTTCCCAGTTTAGATGCCTGGATCACTGCCTGAAAACCATGGGATGTGTGGTACAAGACATCAGTCTGGATAACAGCTTGGATAATCACAGTGGTCCCTTCTTCCCTTAATAAGATCTGAAGACAGGGCCAGGACTGCAGAATACATTTTGTATATTCTGCTGAAAAAGCAGAACTGAGAGAGAAGTAGTGTGATGCACAGAGGTGCTGTCTGAAGCTGCAGATGCTTTTCCAGATAGGAGATCTGCATATGGGGAGAGCTTGAACAATGGACCATTCAGGATGGTCTCTCCAGAACAGCACATGGGTTGTTTTGGCAGCAGAAAGAATCTCCTTTGGAGAAGATAGTCTTTCCTTACTCTTGAGAGAATGAGACAGAGTAATGTCAGTAAAACAATGCCTCAGAAAGAACTTCTAGGGAGGTTTCTCTCTAGTGTCATTTGAAATGCTAGAAGCCCAATTTTTTGTGTGTTTTTGTTTTAATGATACATTCTTGCAAGGATTCAATCTGTCATCAGGGGGTGTATGAAATTCCCTCTGACAATTATGGGGGTTCCACCCATAGATCAAAAAAAGAAAGAAAGAAAAGAGGAAGAAAGAAAGAATAGCTCCCTGTCTGTCAGCAGCACAAGCCCCACATTTGCACTGTGCCAAAGGCTGCACAGCATGTAAGTTGTCGTGATCATTCCCATCAGAAATCAAAACTATGTGCTAGGAACAACTCGAAAGGTTTTGCATGGGTAGCACTTGCACGCACTCAAATTATTAGCAGGTGTTGTAGCCTATTGTATATTCGTTTTGTGGTGGAAAGCAAGCACTGCCAGGTCAACGATAGAAGGGGTTCATGCCTCCTTCTGACCCCTTCTCCATTCTTCAGCTTCCAAGCCATGCTGAACCCTGGCTTGGCCATCCTGCATGCTTTCTTGTCATCAGCACCATCAGTAATGGTTTCCTCGCTTTGGGTATGAGTTGGGTTGTGTTCTGTGCCAGAATGCTTTGGAAGGAAATCATTCCGAGTCAGCCTAATGCCATAACAAGCTCTGCAACAGCTGCAGCAGTGATATGCTGGCAAGCTGTGTTGACCTTTTAAAATGAATAAAGAATGACTATTTCCACAGTACATATAACTCTTGTCCCAAACCCTATCTGTGTGCCCAGACAGCACAGGCATGATGCTGAATTTGCAAGCAAGCATTTTTTATTTTTGCCTTTTTTTTTAATGTCAAATTTTATCAAAGCCTGTAAAATTATTTTACAAAGGTTAATCCTCTGAAGTTTAAAGTCAAAATATCCCATTCTAGAGGATGGCAAACAGGCTCTGAGAGGTTAAGGAATTCTGTGATGATCATACAGTGCACTTGTAACAGGCACAAGAATAAAACCTGGAACTTTCAGGGCTCAGTTCCCTCTTAATCCAAGCTTCATCCTTTAAAGAAATGTGTAATTGAAAAAATAGAGTGTGTACACAGTGATCTTTTCCAGCAGTCTGCAGTCTAGAGATTTCCCAAGCCAGAGAATCTGAAACCCAAACCTTGTTTACTATCCACTTAACAATCTCCTCTACAGATTTACCTTTCATCCAACACCTATTGCTATCCTATAAGGCAGGATAGTGGTCAAATGTTTAAAGATCACTCCACAGCTGGTGATCTGGCACCATCGCTTGGAGAAGAAAGACTGTACTGAAAAATACCAATTAAAAAAGGTTGTATCATAACTTAGGAGAGAGTGTCTGGTTTTGCCATGCTCCCAGTTACCTGTCAGCTCACCTAGAGAGATTTTGAAGGTCCTCAGCCTTACGGCATCTCACCAAGGTGACTGTCCTAGTGTTCAGGTCCATGGGGTACACAAAACTTGTTGCCCTGCAGGATGCAGTAGGAAAAATCCTTCTTTTGACCCAAAGCATAAGAGACACCAACTTTACAGGAAATAAATATATTTCCATTAGTGTGCTTTCATATTATATCTACATTCAAACACTGTTGATGAAATTGTTACAACTGCATTGTAGGGAATGTGGACTTACTGAAACTGCTATTTTCTTGCTGGAAAAAGGGTCAGTTTAACGAAGTTTTCATCATTAGTTTTTCAAATGTTCCAAATTATGAAAATTCTTTCTTCCAATATTTTCCACACTAAAAAACAATTTTTCTGACTTTTTAAAACAAAAAAGTTAATACCACAAAAATAGTAATAATTAAATTAAATATTTTAAAACTATTTGAGACAAAATGTTTCGCTTGGCCTGAACTGTGTCTCCCACTTGCAGCAATTGTCATATTAGACTTTCATCTCAATTCAGGGTACAATTTGTTTTCTCAAACTGTGGCTATCTTCATGGGTGAAAAAAATTTTCCCACCCAATGTTAATGTCCACATTAGAACATAAAAGCTATTTTTTTATGAAGATCCACTAAGATCAAAGCTACTGTCAATGAACCATGAAAGTGGACTTGGTTTGTTGAGGCTTCCATAATTCTCTCTTTAAACCTTTATTTTTCTACCTTGCTCTCTACAGGCAAACAATGTATGCTGGAGACATTGTGGTCCATATGGAGAGGAATGCTGAACCCAAGCCAGATGTTTGTAAACGTTAACTTTGAAATGTGGCACAATACCACAAGCTGTCAAGTTGTGTAAAAGCTTAAGCAAAGACAAAAACAGAACGTAATATTTACCAGATGAGATTTCTCTGTAATCTTCTTGGAATTTTGGGAGTATCCAACTTTCATGGATTTTGAAATGAGCCCTGTATCTTTTTTTTTTTTTCTTTTCTCTCTCCCTCTCTTATGAAGAGGGATAAGGAAAAAACCCATGCTAATAAAAGGGAAACATTTCACATGGGCAAACAATGGGCTTAGAATGTCCTTGGGCAATTTCAGATGGGTATAGATTTCCTTGAAGACTGAATCCCATGGAAGATGCAAATTTTTGGCATCATATTTAAAGACTTTTCTGAGGGGGGGTGGGGTGGGGGAAGTATTTTGGAACAATTTACTAAATTGGTAGTAAGTAGGACAATACCACAGTATTAACAACATTTTTCATAATGCCTGAATTATTTCAGTAACATATGTTAAACCGATGCAAAGCTATCCAACGTATTTCACATCTTTTGCCAAAAATAATTTAATTAATCCATATAAAAAGATGAGTGAAATATTTCACTACTTGCATTAAAGACATAGGACTCAATCCAGAAATAAAATACTAACTCAAAGAGTCTAAGGTGACATTTTTTGCTCTCTGCTGAGAAAATTCTTCTCCTTGGTGGCTTCCTGATTTTAATTTTTGTGAGCCCCAATATTTCCAAGGTGCTGCTCTTTACAGCACCAGGCTGGTATCCTGTTAGACCTCTTCCCCTACTAATTGAAAACTAAAGGCCTGTCTGTAGATGTGATTCCAGGGCTTTTTACCTGCTCACCTAGCCCAAGAGGAGCTGGACTCTGGCTAATGAGAAGTTGCTGAGACTTCACCTGGGAGCTGGGAATGGGTATATGAGGACAGCATTCTACACCCTGCAGAGACATTATTACCTCTTAGCCTCAAATTAATAGTGTCTGTCAGGGAGAGCAACCAGTTTCTGCCATATCTCAGCTGGCAGAAGACCAAGAAAGGATTCTGTCCAGCTGGCATTATTTATTGCAGCCACTGGGCTGCTCAATATCACCCTGGATGGGATTGGCAGGGATCATGCTGTAGAATCTGGGATTTCTCCAGTGCTGTGACACACCTCCCCGGTACTTACGTTTGCTGTATGATAGGTGCATAACATGTATGTTGTGGTGGTGAAGAAAACATTTGTTGGAATGACTGAATTGGTGCCAGCAGTTCTTTTCAAAATATCCTCAAGATCCAAAAATAGCAAATACACAAATCTGCAAAGAATGATGGGCTATTTTGAGGGTTATGTTGGATCTGGTTCCCAGCATCAAGGAAACGAGAGCAGTGCATTCTGTTGAATTGCTGCTAAAACATAACTGAGAACAGTGATTTGTATCGCTTTATACTCACCAGAGTCATAGAGATTGTTGTTTGCGTTGCTTTGTTTTGCTGTTTGTGCCAACAGCAATTGAATTTAAGGACTTCATTTTCCAGGAAGTCTCCATCCAGCTACTGACTCAGTGTGAGCGTCATTTGCATGCTTAAACAATAGAATGTGAATATACAAATAGTATTTGTGTGCATGCACAAATCAAGTCATTGGCATGCTAGTTAATTTGCATTGCAAATTGAGTGCCAGGCTTTCAATATTTGGCTCTCATTAGGGCTATAAGATAGAGGAAAAGAAAGAAATATAGAAATCTTGGAACTTTCTGTTTTGAACATTGTAAAACATGATTATTGACATCTATCCAAGTGTATTTATTTACATGGAAAATACAGCCTGTGGGTATATATTCATACTAATCTACTTCAGGCAGGAAGAGACCAAAGTTAGATGGGTTAGATGGCAAAGTTACTTGTGAATTAAATACAGGAACGGATGCTTCTCTGGGTTGTTTACTCAAAGTACATAAATTAGATATCTGGAGTAGCCAGAAATATATGATACGATGACTTCTTTATTTACCACTGTGTTGAACCAATACTGAACTACAAAAACTTAGCTCCCTCCCCCTGCCCCCATCCTCTAGAGCATCAGGATGCTGTAAGATCAACTATCAGCTAAGTAGTTTTTTCAGTACATAACTGTGGGCACAAAGATCTCCCTCATTCTGAATAAACAGTAGCTTCCATTTTCCCTAGTAGTTGCTGGTTTGAGATTGTAGTGAGAGTTCCCACACAGCAACCCCCAAGTTCCTGGGTAAGATTTCAGCTGGAATAGTTTCCTCCTAATGGAGCACAGTCCTTTATTTGAACGTTATTCACTTGATTCCTTTCCTAAAGACCTCGCCCAGTAGGACTTCCACAAGCAAAATTCTTGCAGGACTGCAGCTTGTGTTTTGCCTGGAAAAATGAGTATTTGCTAAATGATTAGTAAGTCATATGTGATAAACAGGCAGCTCACTTCCTTTATTCTAGGTAAAAACAAATCCTGGAAACTCTCTAATTCTAGGAAAGGATTAGAATTGTCTTTTCTGGTTGTGCTTGATAAACTGATAGGACTTGACAGATTGGATCAAGGTCACGTATCACCCACTTCAATACCTAAAATCCCATATATTTTCACAGGGAAGTGAGGAACCACAGATATCTGCAGATGCTGTCCATTTTCCACCAAGTACACCTGGGGACATCAAAGTCCCCTGTAGATAGAAATGTGTATAAACCCCAAACCAAGTACTTCAGCATCCCTTCTGGAAGCTGTGTATTTTTAAAGTACTTCATTAACACTCATTACCCATTCTTGCTGATGCATGAATGGAATTGTATTTCTTATTAATGAGGAGTCAGAGGTAAAGGACCAAAATATCTATGTTTTGAAAGTGGGCATGCTGGCTTGTATCACTGCTATGGATACAAAAGTGGAAGAGAAATATTTGAGATCCATGAAGATTTGGGTGTGATTTGCCTTTGAATAAAAGGGTTTCATTCTTCTCAAGGTGAGCTAATGCAGCTTGCTCTAAAAGGATATATAGGACACTGCAGATGCAGAATGAGGTGGAAGGAGTGCTGTACTAATGCCTTTAAAATCACTTTCTACAAAGTGGATTTTTAATTTAGACTTGTTTTCTTAGCTGCTATTTTTTAATAGAAGACTGAGACAGAAGACACATGAGATGTAATAATTACCCATCAAGTCCTGACTTTTAAAAAAAAGAAGGAAAAACAACAACCTGAAAACAGAAATAGAAGTTGTGAGGAAAGGAGGGAAAATAGGAAATGTAATTCATTTATTCAATGCTGGTATTAAGGGAAAACCAAGGTTAAAAAGAAAAAAAGTATGTCTTTGCAAAGCTCTAATAGATATGCCAGATCCTCTCTTTTGCTTTCAGCAATTGTGGTGCATATTGTTGGCAGTGGTTCAAAGAAATGAAGTGTTCTTTCCCTGGGAATTGTCTTTCACACAAAAAAAGTAATTAGGGGAATAAAAGAATATGATGTATTAGAAAATGGGAGCCATAACAAACTACCAAGTAAGCTGCCATGGCTAATTCTTCTTAACATTCTTTTAACTTCTCTTAAACTTGTAACCGCATCCCAAACATTTCCCATTTTCTGTCTCGTCAAAAAATTCTGTATGGCCCATCTGATGAGGGCAGAGATGTCAAACATCTAAGTGTGCATTGTGTGTCCTAGTGACAAGTATGTTCCCTTGGTGTAGGAAAAGGGCCAGAAGGTACAAAGGGAGAGAGAGTAATCTATTTATAACTTTTACAATGCCTTGTAAGAGGAGATCTTGGGAACTCTTCTCCTGGGGTGGCTGATTGTGCTCTCTCTGATGTGGACTCTGCTAAGTACGGGTAGGAATCCTATTACTGACCACTACAAAGGACTGTGTGGGTTAGTTCAGAATATAAAATTCATATTATGAATGCTGTATGGGGGCGGAAGGGGGGAGGGAAGTAATATTAGCCCTCTGAAGAAGAGGAGACTGTCATGAATAATGCAAGAGTAGCTCTCCGGGAGTCACACAAATGGATCGGCTTTAAGATTCCTTTCCCAGTGATAAGGTCATCCACAGGGATGCTTTACATTTCTGCAGCACTTCCCAGGTACAGGTCTCAAAGCGCTATGCAGTTTCACAGAACCTGAGAGGCTGGCAAGTGTTACTACACCCCAGGTCCAGATGTGGGGAGAGTTCAGAAGGACAAAAAAGCAGAGCTGATGACTAAGTTGGCACTGACAGAGGTAGCACAGCCCAGCTCTGTACCCTGTTTTGTGCTGTGTTTGGCCAGAGGGTTGCTTGACCATCTCTTGTCTCAGTGCCAGCACAATAGTTTGTAAGGGTCGTATGGAATTCCATGTCAGTGACTGACCCAAAAGACAGGTTTTGAAAAACTTAAGGGCAATTTGGTATCTAAAATCAGCCACTGGGTGCTTGGGGCTATCAGTGTCATTACCAATGATTTTTCACGGCACTCTACAGAGGCAAGCAGAGCTGGATCCTGATGATGGCATCGCAGACATTTTCAGCATGGACCTGACAGCCCACGACACCCCTTCCCACAACCTGCTTTGTGTCTACACAGGCAGAGGCCTCCTGGGAGAGCTGAGATGTGTCAGCTGAGGTACGAGGGCACAGTCCTGGCAGTGGCTGTGTTGGGCAGTGGCTGAGGAGGGCAGGTAATGCTGCTGGGGCCACCCCTCCTGAGGGATGAGAGCACTTGGGTGAAGCTGCTCACTGGCCATCGCACCAGCTTTGGGCACATTTCCTAGTGATATTACCCTGTCCATTCAGGATGGATAAAGTGGGAACATCAGAGCTTATACACTGCTTCTCTACTATGTGACTTTCACTGCTACCAACACTTTAGAAGTCAATACCGGACACAGAAATGACAACTCTCTGGGAGAAACACATAACCCTATTGCTCAGAATCCCATCAGCTGTGTGCCAGGACCGTGGCAGTTGCAGGCTGACAGGACATATCTGTGTGTTTTGGATAGAGAATGAAAGTTTTTTGTTGCTTTTTGAAAGAAAAACAACAACTTGAATTAACATTAGCAATAATAAAGTGGGAACGTATCTTCAGGTTAAAAACCATCCTTGATAGTCTCTGCTAATGCCATCGGCAGCAGTTCATCTCTTAATGTGAGCAAATAGAAGGATGTCATCTTCAGACAAGGTTATAACTTGCTTTCTCCTGTGGAGCTGAGTCTATAAGAAGCAAGACCATTTTACTAAGAATAAGCACTGACCCAGGAGAGAATTGTAAGTAAACACTGGTAATACAATGTGCTTTAGAAAAACCAGTATTTTTCTGCCCCTTGATCTCACTCAGTCTTAAGCCGATTTTGGCAGGTACTGCTGTATTAAGTGGTCAGTACCCCGTAGTGGTCACACACTGTTTTACTGGAGGTCTGACAGCAGCTACAGGAGAGATAAAATTAACCCTTTGGTTCCAATGGCTACAATGGATCTTATTGCCCACTACAGGGAATGCATCAAGAATTTCTAGTTCTTGGCCTCATGGGGTTAATGGCAATCTGTTGCTGATTTCCCTGGACAATCAGAGTAGCAAACACTGAGCTTTTTAATGAGCCCCAGAGGACAATGCTGGCACACAAGGCTGTGAAGATCTGGACAAACCAAGGAAAAGTAAAGTGAAAACAAACATGGACGTTTATTTTCCTAACTCACCAGTTGCAAACAAAATTTCATTTAATAAACCATGAAATGATTCACAGAGTTTCTGTATATTATTGTAAGAGCAGCTGGGTAATGTAAAAGTAACTTTTCCTCCTCTTTGTTATGCCGTCCCGTATCCAGTTCTCATCCAAACAAAGCTGTATTTATTTATGTGTTAATATATTTATCATCTTATTCCTTACCATGTTTTTCTGAAATGAGTTTAGTTGTGACTTAAGTCATCATCATGTGTAGGGTATCCAACACAGAGCAAAACCAGGGAATCACTGTGGTTGGAAGTGACATCTGGAGGTCTCTGGTCCAGCCCATCTCTCCCCCTGCCCAAAGCAGAGCCAGCTTCAGAATTGCATTAGGTTTCTCATAATAAAGCATGAAGGAAAAGATTTTTCTGGTCATAGAACGGGCCAGATTTTCTGGTGAACTGGTGAAAGAAAACAGCTGAGTTTCAGTTTGATTTTTCTCTCCATATCTGAATCAAACTGGAATTTACATAATTATTTTTCAGTTATCTTAAGGAAGAAAAATCAGCATGTATTTCCTATATCAGGAAATTATCCCTACTCAGAGGAACACATTAAAAAGTGCTGAATTTGAGCATGTACTTGACTCCCAGTGTGGTAAACGAGCACATGCTTTGAGTTAATCTCCTACTAAAGTACTTTCCTGATTCAGGATGACATACTGCTTGTGAACAATTTTTCTTGTACACATCCCTGATACATACATAATGCTTTGTACCTGTTTTTTTACTGATGCCCCCTGTTTTGTTCTTGTTCCTTGATTGGGTGAACGTAAACCAGTGGAAAGGGTGATAAATCAAGAGAGATTTCAAGACGGCAGAGAAAACTCTGTCACTGTAAATCTGAGAACTAACATGAGTTATCTGCAAGACACTTCTGTCTTTCAGTGAACCAAAAATTCTGTTATGTGAATTCAGTGGTTTCACTTGTTCATATGTTCACAGAAGTCATAGCGTTTGCTTAAAGCTAGTTTGTAGTGAGCTGCTGTCCAGAATGAGTGAATGTCGGCTTTGTCTCACAAGTTTTATAAGGTTGCATTGAATTATGGTAGAACAATTAGTTGCATTCCAACACGACGAGGTTCTTATTTCTTCCAAAATGTCCCTCTCTGCCAAATATGCAAGCACATCCAGTTAAAACAATTGCATTACTATTGCAATTACTATTAGGTTTAAAAAAAAACAGAATGTTTCTAGACTCTTTCAGCCTGCATCTCCAAAACTTCCCTGTAGGAGAAGATCAATGGGTGCATTTGTAACAGCTCTGTGTGCTTGAGAACAGGATACTGATCTAATTGCGCGGTGTTACTGAAACCCCTTTCCACACATCTGGGCATACGAGATAGAACATGAGATAGTCCTGTCCTACCCTTTTAAACACATACTGATCCCACTGGACTGAGAAATGAAGCAGAAGGGAATTGGTGCTGTGTGGCAAATTCAGATAAGCATCGTGAAGGCAATAACACCTGCGATTTCATGCACAATGGCAAATGAATGACCAATTAGCAAGAGGGACAGTGTAATGTGGCACTGTAATTATGCTCATTAATGGCACTGCAGGATTACATCTCCACTCAGTGGTTTCTATCTTTTGGAAGGGAGTAGAGCATAGCTGAAATACAGCAATTGAAGAGGATTTTAGTAAGGATAGAGACAAAAGTAAAATCAGTAGTGGTTTTCCACTTGTAGTCAGTAAACTGATGGAGCTTCGTGGACCGAAGACTGGTGAAAGGCAACTACTGTCAGTAAGCAAGAGCTGCTAGAGGTCTGCAACTCAGGAAAAGATGGAAGGGCCTTTGCTGCTCCATGGATATGGACAAAAGCAGCAGGGAAGGACTTGGCTCTTTTTCGCCAAGTGCTGGACATGGCTATGGCAGAGCTGTCTCGGCGTGGGTCCAGCCCCAGCTCTGGCAGCAGAAACAGGTTTCTTTTTAACCACATAGTTAACAGTAGCTTTTGCTACCTCCCTCTGAAACACCAGAGCAAACTCAACAGGCAGGCAAGACAAGAGGGACTGGTAGTTTAATTGCAGCTATATATACCTGTAGGAGCTGCTCACAAAAGGCTTGCACCTAACCTTTCAGTTTGGCATCACAGCTCGCATTGCTGCTTCAGTGGGAAATTGTGCTGTTTGTTTGGCAATGAGAGACCTAATCTGCCTGATGGACAGGGATCAAATGATGGGCTGGTGACTCCAGAGGCTCACAAACTGTGAAGGAACAGAGGTAACCTTCACAATTCTCAGGCAGCCCAAATGACAGCAAGAAAACTTTCCTGGCTTTCCATGTTCACCTTTAATTTAATTTTTAAACATTTAGTAAACACAATTGTAGGGCTTCTCATTAACTTTGGAATCTTATAGTCATAATTTTTGATACACAACATTACTTACCAATTAGCTTGTCTTGTTCGTTTAAATTTCTTCGCTCATATTTTAATGGGAGCTAATGATGCCTTTGTTGACTTATTTAATGTTATGTAAATGTGGCTATAAACTGTGAAGGGTTTAAAGAGCAGCTCTTTTTTTTTGCTTACTCGTCAGTTTTCAGAGAATGTTTGGCATTCTCACAATCTGCACACATCACCCTGATGAATAGGAGTAACTAAGAAGGCAAATAATACTAATTTTGTAAGATAAGCAGCGAAAAGTATTTAGTGTAAAATTTTAGGTCTTCTCTTTACTGGTGATTACTCCTTTTTTCTTTTTTTCTTTCTTTCTTTTTTTTTTTTTTTTTTGATGGAGCCTAAGAGGACTTTGTGGCAGCTACTCTGGTTTCTCATGATACTTAGAAACTGTTAAACATAGGTGGAGGTTTAGATTCTGCCATGCTCATGTTGCCAGCTCATGAGGACATCTTGTTTAATTTTGCTTCACAGAACAGAGCTTCTCATGTGTGGTTATACAGGGACTTTTAATTCAATGTGTGCTTTCTGTTAAACTGAGATACGAACACATATGTATGGGTGTATATTTATATGTATACTCACACACAAATATGTATGCATATACACACACGTACACATTTGTGTGATAGATAAATTCAGTTACCTCTGCAAAAAATACATTCTTTTTAAAGAAAGCATTGACTCTTGCACCTATCTCTGACATTTAGCCCTCTGGAGAAAGCAATGCAGCTTATTCAATATCCCCTTTCTTCTCTACGACTCAGGACTGCTTCCCTTTGTCTCCTTTCCACTGTGCTTTACTCGCCACCAAAGGTCAGCCAAAGGGGATTCTTAGAAACTTAGAGAGAAGCAGCCAGTGCAACCTGGATTTGGTTACAATTACACTATTGCATGTAAAAGCTATTCTGATTGATAATGAGTGGAAGGTGGGGAGCAGGGAGGCTTGTGAAACTCTTCAGCAAGGAGTTTGTAAGCGGTTGAGTACTGGTTTCTCAAATCTGATGGTAATGCTTTGAAAATGCACTTCAAACATATCGTAGAAAATTTAAATATTTAAATATTCATTTATTCTAATTTTCCTTTTGATAGGTACGAACCACTAGGCATAATTTCAGCAACTATGAAGATCTACACCACACTGTCAATGCGGATTTCGGCACAATTCTTTGTAAATTAGGAAATGATTTTCAGTTTCTTATCAATGTTTCAGGAACTCCATTAGTTCAATATTTAACAATTCGGGGCTGAAAAAGAATGTTTAAAACAATGAATAAACAAGTTTACCTCTTATTACTATATAGATCTGTTCACCTGTTGGTGAGCATGTGGTTGTCTCTCTAGTACAGGTGGTATTTTTACCAGTGTGGATTTACCCAGACAACAGGTATAAAAGTACATTCATCAAAACCTCTTCAAAATTCTTCAGGCACTTGACTTAAAAAACTTGAAAGTTAAGCAGATGTGACATTCAAATGAGCTATACATTTTATATGATACATATAATTTTAAAATGCAATATTTTGTTGTTGAGGTGTGACCTGCACTCTGTTGTCAAGACTCGCATGTTTCCTACCCTAGTAGTCATCTAATGATAAAAGTAATATTAACATATTAAATTTGTCATGCCATAACTGCTAGAGAAACAAGTTTAGTGCAGGAGATCAGAGTGATATTATAATGCTGCTACCTTTTATTACCAGTAAATTGTTTCTTGGATTTTTGCTTTCTTATGACAATTGACAACTTTTACATGCGTTTTCAAACTTCCACACTGCTTTTTGTTCAAGATGTTCTGCTGAGTATTGAAAACATGCTTCACTTTTTGACTTAGTATAGTAAACAGTAAATATATCTGCATATTTTAGTAGGAGAAATGTGGAAATATGTATGTGTTCTTCTCTTTGATTAATTGTTTGGTGTTAGATGAGTTCAAAAGCTCATGGTAAATGCATGGTGGTGCTATTACTTTCACTGGTATGAAGTTTACTTTAAAAGCATCCTTTTGCAGAAGATGCAGTACTCATCACTGGTGGGGTTTGAAGCTCATTTCACATGAGTGATGCTGAACCCTTTTTGTCGTACAACAGTGTTATCTGTACCAAACATGTAAATCCTTAAATCTTCTCCGGTGTAACAAAACTTTCTAAGATGTGTTGTTCTATTTAAGCTTCCCATGAATGCAACAGAAGCTAAGCTGGTATGAAGTTCAGTTCTGTAATTACTGGGAACTATTATCAGGTACCATTCACCATCTTCTATTTGTATGACACAAACACGGTGCCAATTGCTGTATGTCATGTGTCTTTAGCATAAAATTCCACTTCTACTTCCTTATAAGCCCATTGCTTCCTGGGGTGTTTCACTGTTGAAATGTGGCTTTTTATGACTACATCATCACTGTAAAGTTCTTCAAGGTGCGCAAAAATATCTGAGCAAACTAATGCAGACTGCAAAACATGAGTGCCTTCTAAAAGGAAAACTATTACAATGAGCCATCTATAATTGTCATTTCAAACATATGTCTCTCCCTCCTCTTTTGTTTTATAATCCAGAAGTTGTTGAATGTGTGAAAAGAAGGTTTTTCATAAAACACCTTTCATAATAAGCAGATAATAAACTATGTGGAGGTTATTATGATGATTTCTTGATCTGAAATCTCATTGATAAAGGTGAAAGAAAGATGCTTAGATGTTAGTTCTTGAGGGATATTTATTAATCTGTGTTTACTGGAAACAGATGTTAGAATTACTCTTTTTTGCTCTCAGATTAAATTCATTCTGCCAGCCTCAGCTGCCCAGCAGTCCCTGGCACAATATTATATAGTTTTGGAAAAAAAAAATGGAGTCCCAATGCATGGGGAGGGGAAGTCAGGTTTATTTAGCCCACAGTTAAATGGAAAATTATTGGGGCTGCGACTGAACATGCAGATTTCACAAGGTCCCAGAAGTTCACATAAATTCAGATCAGTCCCCAGGCTTTTGCTTCTTCTTCAAGCTTGATCTAAAGTGCCTTAATCTCTGGGGCTTTCAAAAAGTGGAGCAGAAAAACCGTATGAAAATAGGGTTCTGTTATAAGACTACTTCTAGCTGCTCCTGCAGAGGTCGAATGTTAGGAAATAACAAATTCATTTGGAAACTTGGATGGGAGACTAGTATGACTGTATCATGCTTCTCTTCAAAGATAGTGTGCAGACAAGGGAGAGGGAGGGAAAAGGTTATATTTTCTTGCAGGCAGGTAAAGGTGAGGGTATTTTATAATCACACACTCAAAGGACAGAGACAGATAAAAAGACTGAAAAAAAAAAATCCACAACTTCTACACTCAGTACTGAATGAAGCCCTTTTACCACAGCTGCCTCCTGTACTTTTTCCTTCGTTTATTGCATTTTGTCACAGAATTCACTTGTGTAACAATTTATATTAATTAAATTGTGCAAGGATTAAAAACTTGTACCTTACCAGAGCTAGAAATGCCCTGTGATTTTAAAACAGGTTGTGTTCAGAATATAGTAAAAAACTACCATTCAGTCTTACTTCTAATGTAGCAAAATGCAGCTGAGATCTGCAACAGGCCAGTACGCTTCAGACCCAGCCCTGCTTAGCCCACTCTATCTGCAGTTGCTGGCAAGTGAAACCAGAGACCATTAAGGAAGCTAATGCTTAACCATTTTTGTTGATGGATTCAGCACTAGAACAATATTTTGCAGGGAAGCTGGACAAAAATGCTGTTAGTTCTCATTAGAGATGGAGGAACTTTGTGAAGCTAGAGGTTTTTGCAAATCAATCATATTGCTTTCTAGGTACGCAAACTGAGCCTGACTTCACATACCATTTTTTTTTTCCTGTCACTGAATTCTCAGGGGGTTTCCCCCTTCCCACACCACCAATGATTAATAAAAAGGGGGAAAAAAATAATCCAAATGTTTTTCTAGCTCAGGGGAAACCTATTCCTTGTGTTAGCAACAGTAATGCCCACCCTTTAAAAAAGTAGACCTTGCAGAAAATAGGATAGGCTCTCTCACTGTTTGTTTTACTTCTGCTTTTCTCAATTATGTTTTTAATTCTCTCTTTCTGTTCTTTATGATCACTCACTGTTCCCAGTTGTATGTTAGCCCAGCTCCTCTCCTTTGCACCCATGCTTTCCTCACTCATAAATAAATTTCCCATTGAGGTTTCTATTTGAGCCCAATTTCCAGTTCCATTTTTTCATATGAAATGAGTTTGTGTGTTTACTAAACCTTATGGGTTGTTAAGTGCCATTGTAATAAGACCTCCGTGGATAACATACATATTTTCTTGAAGCCTGTTATGCTGTTATTATAGCTGAGTACCCAAGTCTCCAGTAAGAGGAAACTCAAGATGCAGGAGAGAGAAGGGATAAACACCAGACAGATTTACTGGGGGGCTAACGGGCCTTTAGAGCCCATAACACTCCTCATCTTTGCAGTGCTGGCAGCCCCATACTCCCAGCAGCTTCTTTCTGGCTGCTTGGTCCCATCAGCTAAATGCAGCTGACTGGCCCATGACCAATACATCTGGCCCAGGAGTTGCTGGAGCAGAGACAGTGCAGAAAATGCCTCTTTTTCTCCTCTCTCTGGACCCTGCCCTCCAACTTGGCTGAGCATTTCTCCCAGGAGGGAAGCATGCCTGCCCTTAGCATATAACAGACTGGCTTCATGCCATCCTTTTGGCATAAGCTTTGCATACCTGACCCAAAAGGTAAACCTGTGCAGGCTGGAGAGGTGTAGAGGGGTGGACATGTTCTTTCATGATGTGGCAGAATCGTGGCCATGCAGATGAACAGCCCCTTGTCTCCTTTCATCAGGGAATAACTCTGCCCACTTTATTGCACAATCTCACATATTCTGTGGTAACCCTTATGCAAGGTTGCTCCTGGCATACTGATGCAATACACATCCTGCTCCATAATGGTACTGAGCACAAATCATTGGATGGGGGGGTTAGAACATGCTTCAGATTTGCAAAACATGCCATTAAATATTTAGTCTAAATGTATCTGTACCACTGTGTGATTAAACCTTCTCCATTATTCACAGCAATAGATCTGCTTATCATAATGATGTGCTGTCTTTTGAGTATTAAATACCATCTCCAAGTTGTTGTTGGAGTTTTTTTCTCCCTCTTTTAAAAAATACTGAGCTATAACAGACTGTTTCATTTCTTGCTGAATGAGTTGCTGCTCATACGTGAGCAATCAGCACTATCTAAATAAATGAAATATTCTTTGGGGCTCAACAAAATGCTTGTTAGGTTGAAACTAATCTGTAGGAAATGAATGGTGTTTGTTAGTCTTTGAGAACACAGAAGAGATTCAGTTCGTGTTAGTATTTCCAATAGTGCCAACATAAATGTGCAAGTCTCTAAGATACAGAGCTTGTTATTGTTATCAGGTGAGGGGTGGAAAGGAATGTGACATTATGTAATTCAGAATTATTATTTAACATGGAAATAGGCTGCAGAACACACTCAGAAAATCTAGTTAAAATGTACAGTGAATGCTCTTTAATGGCAGAAGAAACATCTCTGAATGCCGGGGACTCCCAGGATGCTACAAACCCAAATTGCTCTCCTAAGTCTGTGGAAGGCACTTGGACTCAGCACCCTTGAAAAATCAGTCCAAAATGTGATTTACTGAGTGGCTTTTCTGTTTCATGTTGTGTGTTTTTCATTATTGTTTTAGCAAGCAAAGGCAGGCTGATAGGAGTTGGTCTCTTGAGAACCATGAAGAGAGTGTTCTTTGATAGCAAAGTTGGCCTGCACTGCCGTGGCCCCAAAACTGAGAAAGCTGAACCAATTTCATACCTCATAATTTCTTAGAGACCGCCATGCAGCTTTATCATAAAACCTTCACACTGCTCCACAACCCATCTTTGGCCCTTTAACATAGCATGGACCACCACTCACCCACAAAATGCTGTTCAGAAACAGGCAGTGAACCTGCTGGCTTCACTCTCACTTTTCTTCCACCACTATATAGTGGATTCTACATTGCTTCATATTTCATGTTCTGTGTTTCTTTTTATGTCCAAAATACCTTCTTAAGAGTAACAGGCCACTTTGTATTTCAGGCCATTCAGTGACTGGGTTCCTGCAAGACTTTTCAAGCTATAGTGAGAGGAGAGATGATGCAGTGCTATGAGTCAGGGGACAGTTCTGCTTGACAAAAGCCTCCTGTGGGACTTCCCAGATCATTTAGGCTGAAATAAAGGTTTTGGGAAACGTGGGCCAGGTGAGCTCTCCTTTAGATCTGGTGCTTGCAAAGCAGCTAGTGAGGAAGTTGCTTAAATCAGATGTTTAAAGTTAGACTTTTGGAGGTGAACCCCACATTCAGTAATTAGGAGATGGCAGCTGGAGAATGGGACTGGTTTCTGACCATCTGCTGGGGTGAAAGGATCCTTTTTCCATCAGCAGCCTCTATGCAGCTCTGCGCTAAGATTTTTTTTTTGTAAACTTTTAGGTACAAAAGCAATTTGCAACTTAGAGGGGAAAAGACCTGACATTTTAAAGGCAAACGATCAACTAAAATAAAGTGAAAGGATTATTATGTCTATATGAAGGATGGGGAATAAATGAGATATTTGTAAGTGACATATACAGATTGTTCATGGGAAAATGATTGCTATGAGTAACATGAAAATTAGCGCCGTACTGTACTTTGGCATGCTCATGTTTTTGCTTCTATCTTTAGAGTTTGCTTTTATAGTATGGCCACCTCAGCAGTGCTTGAAGTTTCTCTTACTCTCTGTCTTTGAGGATACTTCTTTTGGACTTGTGAAGTCGTTAGGTTATGCTAGGTAGCACAATTCTTGATACAGAAGTCTCAACACTGACCTGAACCCTTAAGAAGGTTCCTGTCATTGTGAAAAGCCTGAAAATTCAGTTGGCAGAATTTCCTGATGACCAAGCAGGTCATGGACCAAGGGTCCCTTCTTTGGCCTCAGAACTATAACACTTTAAAACGAACACAGATGTCCAACCCTGTGCCTTCCAAGCTCTGCAGTATGTGCTCAGCATTTAGCAAGGTCTTATCTACCATCAAAGCCAAACTGAAGCACGTCTCTGCACGCTTTGTTGGGCAAAGAGCCTTCAGAAGTGTCATTACAGACCAGACTAACAGCTCCTTCTTTCCCAGATGTGATAATTTCCACCATTGGTCTGTCTCTCAAAATAAACATGTAGCGTGTTTCTTAAGCAGGAGGACCAGGCTGGAAAGAGGATGAAAAACCTCAAAGGAGGGAGGTGTGAAAAAGTGTGGTTATTAGGAGGTCGAAGTCAAAGAAAAATAGAGCTGCATCATCTCTGAACAGCATGTTTGTGCTAAGAACTTCTAGCACTGTTTAGTTTTGTTTTGCTATCTGCCATTGACTGTCACATTTCACAAGTTAAGAAACATGTTATTTCTTTGTTTATTTTGTCAGTCTTAGATAGTCTCTGGAGGGAAATTATATCACTGTTTCAGTGGAATAGATTTAATTTGTTTGTGTCTTGTTGTCTATAGCATCTATCTAACTACTTATCTCTGAAGTTACCTCTCAGTCAAAGGTTTTCTGTTTTGTTCACATTTTAACAGGAGAGAATTTGCACTTGATTGCTTTGAACACTTTCTAAGTTTGGTCAGCTATCTATGTATTTATTTTTCTGTTCTAGTGAGAGAAAATGGGAATTTAAAATGTATGGAGCCAGCAGAGGTTTAGCTGCGATTTGTTTCTAATGTAGAAGAAAATTGCCCAAGTAATCTTATCCCATTCATACAACTAATATGGCTATGAGGCTCTGATGTGTTGAACAGCAAACACCATGCAACATACCCTTAAGAACTGTGGCTTAAAAGATTTCTTATTTTCTATCACACGGTTCTAGCTTTCGATGAATAAATATCAGGTCCTGCTTGCATTAACGTCCATGGGAGTTTTCATGGGTTTAAACAGGAGTAATATAAGTTCCTAGTTTATAAGCATATTTTAGAAAAATGATAGTTATAATGTGTTATGGAGTTCAATGCTACCACTGGGTAGCTATGTGAGAAAAAATATTTCTGATGCAAGCAGGCTACAACAGCCAATTCAGATTGAGAATATATAAACCCCCACTCAACATTTGGGCAAGGCATGTCATGCATTCTCTAACAGATGAGGGCTTGAAATCTGGAATAGATTTTCACTATATTCTAAAAAAAAATCCAAACCAAACCCAACACAAAATTGAGAAACCCATGGAGAAAACTGCTCTGACCTGTGTGATACAGAAGACATTTTAGATGAATATGGCAGTTTGTTTGGGCTTAATATCCATGGGTCAGCTCACTCAGACCTTCACCAAGCAACATGATTGAGCAAATTTTTATATATGTGCATATATATATCTGTGCATACATCAAGATCCCAGGAATAAGATTGGAGAAGATGTAGGAAAAAATGGGGGAAAAAAGTATTACATGTACCTTCCATTTCATTCCATACCAAACCATAGGAAGTCAAATCTTGTCCCATTATCATTAGTGTGGTTTTCATCTGCCATACACTTAAATAGTTTAAACTCTTTAATGAAAGTCAGTGTGAAGCACATGGGTTAGGTTTGAATCCAGTCTACTCTTTCCTAATCTTTCTCAATCAAAATAATTTGTGACATTTGGCTATGGTATTTCACACCTGACATCAAGCACATTGTTAAGTGGCAGTTTAACACATTGTCTTGCAGGGCTTTTAGTGGATCAAGACTCATACACCGCCTCATTCTTTTACAATGGTGCAAGATATTAGCAGTTGGCTAACTTGGGGCTTTTTAGAAGAGGTGCTTTTAGGCACTGTCCCCACTGTATTTTATATTTCTCTCCTGTAAAATTCTTCCCTGAATTTACTTTCTTTTCTGAGCTGTTAATGAGTATATTGATTCATACTGGCTCTGGTATCATTCCCTGTTGGAGACCAATTGATACTTCTTTCTCTTTTGACATAAAACCATTGATGATAACTCATTGGTTCCTCGCAGTAGGATAGATTTTTGTCTACCCTATTGTATTATTATGCAGGCTATGCAACTCCAGCTTTCCTATTGAGTTCATGTGTAGCACTAAACTAACAATTTACTAAAAATCCAACTGTTATGTCTGCCTTAATTAATTAAATTCTCAGTATAATTGGGCCTGAGCTTCTTTTCACAGACCTGTACCAGCTATTATATGGTTCCACATAATCTTCACCATTTCTGTCAGGTTTTGTCTGCATAGAATGGGACAATTTAGGCTGGAAAGGACTACAGAGGTCATTTGCTTTAAGCTCCTGCTCAAAGCAGATTCTATTAGATCAGGTTGGTCCAGTCAAGTCTTGAGCCAGTGGTGGGGATTACACAAGCTCTGTGGGCAACATGCACCTGTATTTGATCACTTTCATGGTTAAAAAAACCCCAACAACAACACAAAACCTTCCTTTAATTTTATATTTCTTCTGTTGTTCCAATTTATGTCCACAGCCGCCTCCTGTCTTACTGCTGTGTACCTCCAAGAGGCATCTATCTCCTCTGTATCAGGCAGTTGCAGGCAATAATATAGTCTTCCCTTTATCTTATCTTCTCCAGGCTGAGTAAGTCCAGCTCCCTCAGTTACTCAGCTCCAGCACTCAACCAAATTTGTGATCTATCAAGATTTTATATTTGGTTTTGATGGATTTCATGAGATTTCTGCCAGCTCATTTTTCCAGCCTGTGCAGGTCCCTTGGAAGGGTAGCCCTGTCACCTGGCATATCGACCGCTTTCCTTCCTGCTATTTTGTGTCACCTTCAAACTTGCTGAGAGCTCACTCACCCCATCGTCAGGTCACTAATGAAGACATTAAGCAGTATTAGTCCCAGCACCAATCCCTGAGGGATGCTGCTACTTATTGTCCATTTTGCCTAGAAGCATGCTAGCTAATTTACCTCTCCTGGTGGTAAGAACTAACTGTACATACCAGGCACAGTGGAAGGTGGTCCTGCCTCACTGGCACTGGCACAGGAATGCAGAATTGTGACACTTCTTAGCTGAAAGCGCT
Organism: Nestor notabilis; assembly: GCF_000696875.1. NCBI lineage: Eukaryota > Metazoa > Chordata > Aves > Psittaciformes > Psittacidae > Nestor > Nestor notabilis. The sequence continues at coordinate 89,801 of NW_009921470.1, read as the reverse complement.
CAGGGTCTGCCCAGAATTGGTGGGATGAGGCCGATAGCTGACAGCTGAATCTCAGAACAGCCAGGTATTTTGGGAGAGACAAAACTAATGCTGCCTTGAAGGGCAAGTTCAATAACCAAGCAATTTAGCAAATCTGTGATTCTTTAGATTCAGCATTTATGGTGTTATCACACACCAGTTCCAGTTCCCAAACTGATGTGCATGAGATAGACACAGCAGAGGCTGATGCCATTTGTCGTACGCGGTATGGACACAACCCAGGGCTGTCTGTGCTAGGGATGAAGTTCCTATTTCAAGTTTTGTGTGAACCCACACACACTGGAACAACGGAATGGACCCACCAGATCAAAGGACTACCCAAGACATCCCAGCTTTCCGCTGTAAGTGCCAGCTTGCCTTCTGGACCTGTTGCCATATCAAGCACACTCAGCACAGTTTATGTAAATATTTGCTCACTTTGGAGGCTGCAACGTTGCTTCTTATCAAGCTAACCATCTAAGTGGTGAGGATGTGGGAAAGGAACCCCTTCTTAATGCCTCTGACACAATAAACTTTCAGCTCCAGTAACTGAGGCCCTGATTCAGTAGGAACCCTTACTGGGGAGGAGTGCTTAAACAAATTGTGTCCAACGGAATCAATAGGACTTTGGCACATGCTGAATGTATAAGCACATGCTGAAGCGTTTACTAGTCAGCCCCTCATTTAGTTCCCATTTAATTAAACAGGATGAGATTCTCAACAGAAATAAATCACTGGAGTTTCTCCCAGAAGAGTTTTCCCAGTTTACAATAATTGTAGAGTTGATCTAATGTCCCAACTCTACTTGTTTTTTCAACATCTAGATATCTATCTGTCTGTCTGTCTTTCTGTCTATCTACGTAACCTCTGTTACTTTCACCTTCTTAGTGATAAACTATTCAAAGGAGGGATACTGTCAGAAGCAGCCCAGGGGGACACAGGTCTCATTAGTTACAAACAAATTTCTGAGCCTCTGGTAAATGAAATGAAACTTTTCTGATTTTATTGTTGTTCAAGTCTAAGCTGATACAAGCATCTCTGCTTCTCCTTATACAAGCAGAGATTTCTTTGGAAGTTTAGTGCTTCCACTCCAGATAAAAGCGAGTCATTTGCTTCTTTCATCATGTCACTACTAATTTCCAAACAGTCAAACCTGCTGCTAATTTATTTACTGAACACTGAAGCCCTGTTAGCAGGGGCTGCTACTGAAACTGCTTTCTGGCCTTCGGCTTTTGTTTGTTGACAGCCTGATTTCCCAGTAGGCCATTTCCACCTGTGTTTCTGTTGTTTTTAGTGCATGTCTTTCTTTCTTCTTCCCAGTGAGTGTCTCCCAAATGGCTCCTGAAGGCTTTTCTCATCTTTCCTCGCTCTCTCATCCCCTTCTCCCTCCCAGCTGCAAGGACTCTCAGCTCTGCTTTCAGTCATTCTGCAGTTAGTGGTTGTCTACACTGCTGAGCTCCCATGGGGCACTAATTTTTGTTTCAAGGACAAGATTCAAAAGAGTTTGCTACACACAGGTTGCAGGGTGCACCTTCAGATGTGCCTTCAAATAGACTTTGGAGATTTGAATATATGAGCTTCTGAAAATCAGTTTTTAAATTGCAAGGGAGGCCTATTAAGTGCTGTAAAAATTTTTTTTTTTCTTTTCTATTTTAAAAGCTGCATTAAAAAAGTGATTTTTTTTTCCCTTCCTCTCTCCCATGACATTGGGTAGAAATAGAAATTAGGAGACTGCCATTTCCCTTTAACTTCATGCATATCAAAGGAAGAGAGATGGCAAGATAAAATGATTCAGAGAGTGGCCAGCTACGCTCTATCTGGAGGAGCTAGTGAAGAAATATATTGAGATGTTGCAATGGTTTTTTGCAACAAGTCAGTGTGCCAGGAGCTTTAAGTGTGCAAGAAAGGTTCTAAGATGATATCCATGAATTGAGAAATTCAGAGGCTGCAGAGCTTTAAGGATTTATATATTAGGATATTCTTTTAATTTTGCCACTTAAAATTACCTCACCTCCTTGTGTGCGAGTGTGTTTGCATTTCTTGGTGTACGCTTCATTTCATACGTAACTTATGGTTTACATTTACTTTATCTCAGCCCCAGCAACCTGTGTAAATCTTTCTGAGGTCCAATAGAAAGGGCTCACAACTGATGTCTGGTATACTGGGATTCAAAAAATCTCTTCTGCTTGCATTTTAAATCCAGGTGGGATTTTAGAGCTTCAGTTTTGAAGACGTGGTTTATAACAAGTCCATAAAACTCAAGACACAACTGCTTATCTTCTAGCTAAAACTAGGAACTGCATCTTGGGAGTTCTTCTGGTTAAATCTGCTGGGCCCTTCATTTCTCAAACTGGGTGTTCACATCTAGTGAATACTTTGGATTTTTTTCCCACTTTGCCTCAGTTTCCCCTGTATGAAGCAGAGGTGGTAAGATCGTGGGACCCCAAAGAGGCACTGTGAGGTTATTCAGAAATAGATATTGATGGGAAATTGTTCAAAGCAAATTTGAGGAGTGCCTAGAAAACCTCCAGTGTCCAGAGACAGGAGCTTTGACAACAGGCCATGCCTGCACGCAGAACGAGAAGATAGGCATTTGTGCTATAATCTACTGACCTTGAGTAAGTCTTTTAGCTGCTGTGTCTCTCCATTTCCCAATAATATTGCAATAAGGCTAATATTTACTTACCTCACAGTCACATAGTCAGAATGAATTAATGTTTATAAAGTACTTGGAAGTCCTTGGATGAATGGTCTCATAGAAGTGCTAAGCAGACCATGCATTGTCATTTCCTTGTAGATAAATACCTATCATTTACATGGGTGTACAGAGCTGTTCACACAAGCATATGTGATGTCTCATCTCGGTGCACTCAGGTTAGCACAGGATACAAGAAAAAACCCAACAGTCCTTGACAATTCATGTGATTTTGCTTTGAAACAAGTGTATTTTCTTTGAGAACAGAGCTTATCATGTAATCTTCAATGAAAGTTATGTTCTGCCTTTTTACAGTTGCCATGATGCAAATGTCATTTGTACTCTCCTTCTTTATGAAAGTTAACAGTTATTTAAGAGATCAAAGTTAATTATCACTAAGGAGATCATTTTTACCTATCAACCCACTTTTGTAACCCCACTATCACAAGTAGAAGTTTTATGCTAATCAGTTTTCTAATTTCCATAAATTACTGATAGAATTACTTCTCTTTTTTTTTTTTTTAACATGAAAGTAGATCTGTTGGTGAAAGCTCTTGAGAGGCAGAGACAGAGAGAAAATGAGGGAAGGTGTATTTTCAGTTCGCCAGCTGAATGTGGTACCAAGAAAATACAATCCAAATCATTAGCTTCATCACATCACAAAACTTGTAGATGCTACAGCTTCCCTGCACTGCAGAAGTCTGATGCACACACATTGTTTCAATTTAACATGGTGATAGGAATGGAATCGAACGTGAGGATCACTGTGTGACCCTATTACATGTGAAGTGTCTCTATTAGAGCTGCAAAGACAGCATGCCAGAGGAGCTGAAATGTGTTGATAGAAACAAACAGATATACCTTTTTAAAAGCAGCAGTCAGAAACTCTGCAGTGTGATCCAAGCGTGTTCTGCTGGAGAGGGCAAGATAGTCTATCCTAGGGGAAGATGATATTAAGAAACCCCTTCTACTCCATCACAGCACTTTCTGTATAGCGAGCGTGCCAAATGGAAGCTGCTACTGTGGAAGTTGTTACTACTATGACTGACAGCTGCTGTAAAATAACCTCAGCTACAGCACGGAAGGAACAATAAGAAATCAAAATTAAACAGGTGCAGATATTTTGGGTATCCCCTTGGTCTAAAAGTCGAGCAAAATAATTGCTTAGTAATTAACAAGCTTGTTGCTATGTTGCTCCAGCCTTTCAGACTGACACTGATGAATTCCAGCATAAATTAAATAATCTCCAACACAGAATCTACAACCTAGAGCTAAAGTTGTATCCATGAATCACTTGAACCACGCCATGCTTTCAGAGCTTCATTCTGAGTTGGCAACTGAGCAGTTTCTATTCTGATGCCCATTCCAGTGGGTATATCAATCATCAGCAGATTTCTGGTTGACCACTGCTCTCTAGAGTAAGGAGGGACCCAGGCATGTCATTTTGATCATATTGAAATCCCAGTGTCTTCTGTCATTACCACTGTGTCCATGGCATTTTCTACAGCATTCCCTTTTACCAGCTGAAGAGCTCAGCTGTTTGTCTGTCAAGTGCCTGAAGCACTTTCCTTTTCCCCAGCTCCAGGAAGAGACCAGCAACAAGGCAAAGCCCAGAGAGACCGTGATCAGTGCCACATCCCCTCTTTCTGTCATAGGCATCCCATATCCCCCAGAGCTCTGGCTGAGCAGCCCTGCAACCCAGATGGGCCTCCAGAGCTAAACGTAAGGGGCATCTGAAAGCATCCCAGGGACAGGCAGTCATAAAGGAAATGGGAAGGACCTTAGCTTCCCCCTGGCTGTGAGGTTTTGTGTCACTGCTTAGAGAAAAGCAACACAAAATTATATTCTTTCTTGGCTTTTTATTCTTCGACCTTCACCTCTCCTGCACGCGTGCACCTATTTCTCTTCAAACGTATGAGCCCTCCCATTGAAGTCAGCAGGACTCTTCCGCTGCTTCAAGCAAAGCATGCATATGCCTGGATCAAGTTGATATTTACAGAAAGCTCCTTTTGAATTGGCTTTTGATTATACATCTATGTCAGAAGGTTGTTCCTTATTGCGTCTGTGGACAGTGAGGATCAGTATGACCCGTTTCCATGTGAGAATGATGGCAAAAGATTGCAAATATAACCTTTAACATTACAGACCTTTTTTAGCTGTCGTGTACTGCACTGAACTGTGTATTTGTGGTTGAAAGGGAACATAAACTATGATGCAGAACACTACAGGATTTAGAAAATGTAACCTTTGAGTGTATGGTTTGGGTTTTATTATCCCATTTATTTATTCTGCTGGATATCTGTAGGATAATATGATCAATGAGTTGAAATCCTTCTTGTTTCTACCAACAACAAATCAAACCATTAATAGGCCAATAAAACCCTGGGATTTGGAGAAAGGGGAGGCTGGGAAGTAATTGCATTGTTCTGATGCTAACGAGGCACATCTATCTTGAAATAACTGATTAAAGCTGGTGTCAACATCAGGCCTTTTTACAAAAAGCATGTTGCTAACTAACATCAAGGTGTGTAGTACTGGGGTATGGGAACACGAAATCACAGTGGCAGTTCTGCTTTTTACACATGCACTGGGCAGGTGGGATGAGGGAAGCGTTTCTGTCCACAGGGGAATTCATCCTGCTTAACCCTTTCTGTATACCATCGTGACAGGCTCGCAGCACGGAGGGTCAGGAGCACACAGGGTTCATGGGGCATGTTGTGCAGCTGATAAATAGTTCCAGAGATGCGTGATTGCATAATGATAGCCACATTCATTCACCTGCCTATCAAAAGCAATGCATTAAAGTTTGAGCTTTCTTCCCCTGGGTCCACGAAGAGACATTTGAGTGTTAGCTTATAGTCTTTAACATTCCTCCTAACAGTGGGCTAAGTGCAGCGGGGTTAAACAAGAGTCCCTTTTGCTTAGTAATCCATTAGCTAATGGGTGTGTAAGCCCATCAATTTTCTGTTTATTCCCTAACCCCATTAGGGTACACCTGCTGTGCATAAAAAATACACCTGACAAATCAGAGTGATAGTTGAAATAAAATAAATATCAAGTGTTGTTATAGTTGATCCATAGTGTTTAAAGTAGAAAGGGCATAACAGTGATTTGTGACGGCAGAGCAAAATAGTGCTTGCTGGCTCATGGTAGCTTGAGCAGGTTGATATAAATCCTCCGATGATCTTACTGGTTCACCTGTAGACTCCAGCACCTGACTGCCTCTTTCCCCAGCCCCACGGGCCCCTCTGGAGGGCTGGAGTTCACCTTCAAAAGCCATCTCCAAGCTCCTTCTAGAGAGCCACAGAGCTGCTAAGTGATTAATTAATTATTTGGGGAGGGGGGATGGGAGCTCACAGGCTCTCCCACGAAGGCAGCCAGAAGTTTCAAATCTGTCTCTGATACCAGGCCATTTGTTTTGTCACTTCGTAGGCTTTATTTATTTATTTATCTTACAGCTCTCATTGTGATTAAAACTGTTGAAACAGCTGTTAGCTGGTAGCAACTTCCCTTGTGTGATTTCCTGATGTCAATCAGGCGACTGTGGGGCTGCAGCAGGGATGGGAGCTGCCCTGTGTGGCTCTGATGGGGCTGGGTGAGAGGCAGCAGCATCCCTGGCTGTCCCTCGTCCCCCAGGGACTACAGGGACTGCTCCCACTAGGCAGCAATGATTGCAGCAGCCACACACCCCATTGCATGAGGAGAAAATAAGGGAATAACAGCAATGAACCTGTGGAACTTGTTGCCAAAAACTGCTACTGAAATGAAGAGATCAGCAGAAAAAGGAGTAAAATGTGGCCTTTATGTTTAAAAAAAGAAAAAGAGCACCATCACCCCTGAGTGTGGAGGCTAATGACAATCTGATTAACAAAGTGTTTGGTTTAAGCTGGTCAGTCCAGGGTGGAGAAACTCCCTGCAGCTTTGAACGAGCCAGTCTTAGGCTTTACGGACAGGAGCTGGATGCCTTCCGCCACCAGCAGCTGGGCCAGAGAGGGCAGATGGGGAGCAACATGGGCAGAGGGTCGCTATCTTCTGGGATAGCAGAGGATGGAGAAGCCTTGCAGTCTCTAGTTTTGGATACGCGCATAGAAAACCTCTCAGGCTGAGGAAAGCACAGGGCCATGTTTCTCGTGTCAGGGCACACCACGTAACCTCAGGTGTGAAGGACGCCATGACCATAAATGCTGATACTCCTTCTGTTGTTGAAGAAAGCAAACTTTTTGCAGGTTTTCTGCAATAACATCAGGCACCTCAGGGCTGGGCATGCTGGCTGTGACAGGCCTGCTCCCAGCTGCTAAATCCACAGTGCAGCAAGCTGAAGAGCTCAGCTTCCAGTTTTAAAAGAAGAAGAAAAAAAGGCAAGTGAGAAAGAGAGACCAGGTCAACCCAATCCTGCAATGGAGCCAGCAAATTGCCAAGACCCTCTGTTTAGGTAAGGCACTGGAGGGAGGTTTTGGGAATCTGGCCTGGGTTGCCTGAACTCCATAGGTTCCAAGAGCCACTGGTAGGCTGAGGAGCAGTGATAAAAAAGAAGCAGCAGCAGGTCATTGCTGTTGGGCTGTATTATCCACAGGCTTTGGCATTTTCCAGCTGAATGCTTGCTGCTTCTTCCTTCCTAGCCCACTGCTGGTATTGCTTTTACATCATGACTGTTGAGGAGTGTATCATTCATAACATACCGATCACAGAGATTCCTTTTTAAATGCTTAGGGAGATAGAGGGCTACAAACCCTGGGAAATCAGCTATACCTAATATATTATGTAGAAGTTCTGTAATCATTATTGAACTAAAGTGCATTGAGTAAGTGGATAAAATCAGTCCCACTGTAGCATAAGTCTCCAGAGAGCACAGATAAAAATGCCTTGCACTTAAGTAGAAAAAGGTAACAAAATATTTCCAGTCCCAGCAACTGCATTTTCTCCTCTATATAAATAGGGAACCCTCAGGAGAAGGCAATGATGCAGCAGAGGTTGAAGGCAAAGTTAATGGGGGGGAGAAGGGGGAGCGAGGCAGTGCCTGGGGCAGGCTGGAGGTGAGCAATGTGAGCAACACTCCATAGAAAAGAGGCTGAAGGCAGAGCCCTTCATGGCAGGAGCAGTGGGTAAAGAGGCAGCAGGGCAGTGGGCAGGACCTCTGCAAAGTTGGGAGGGATGGTGCAGGCCTGGGCGGGAGCAGAGATGAAAGCTGCAGCACAGCTACATTCCAGATGAGCCTCTGTGCAATGTTTGTGTTCCCCTTTCCTCTAAACACTGCAGAAAAGTGAACTTCTATGACAGGGTTCATCCTAGGGCTTGCTTCCCAGAGCTTTCACACAGGTTCCCACCTCAACACAGAGAGATGCACGCACACACATATGCATTTTTGTGTCTCCTGATCTAAGGTCTGGTCTGAGCTGCTGCCTTCTTACAGGGAGACACTGAGGCAGCTTTACTGGTAAATTTATCTCGAGGTTATTCTCAAGCAGATAACCTGTGCCACTTCAGAGCACACTTGTATGTAGCTACAGTCATAATCAGTCCTTGCCTCTCCTTGTACATGAGGCCAAAAGCTGCCAGGCTGCAGTGAACCACCAAAACACTGTGAGTCTCTCTTGTGTAACCAGCTGCAAACCCACTGAAATCCTTGTAATGGTTTACAGTATATGATATTCTTTGACATGAATAAATGTAGGAAGATTAGGGATTCATATAGTTTACCAAAAAAGTAAGTAAATGAACAATTTCATCCCCCTTATACAAAACAGAGTTTGGCTGGACTGGGATATGTAGGACAGAGTTTGTTGTATATTACAGGAAAGGGTTAGGTGATCATCTAAATAACTTTTTGGATGGAGATCTTCAACCGTACATCCACATTAGTGATGAAGTTTGGGTCATTCATAGAAAATGCAAAAAATGTGTTATGGCATTATATTTGCTGTCCCTGTTGTAAGCCCACACAAAAAAAGCCACCTAGAACTGCAGTCCCCGTTGTCAGGCTGTGACCTGGGTAGTCATTGGCATTCGTATCCTGAAACAACTATATTAAAGTTTTCTAAGATGTGTGCTCTTTCACATGACCTGCCAATCATGTTGGAGCAGTGCCATAAGCTCTAGTCTAGTTGTATCCTCAAGGGCACCAAGGAGAGGAAGAGAGAACAGGGTTGTGGAGTTGGAACTATTACTTATTTATCTAAAGTATTGACCTGACCTCCCCTACTGAAATATCAGCATTAGATGCTGGGGAAAAGGGATGCCAGAGCCAGCTTCTTCTGGGAAATAGAGGAAACAGAGATGTCAAATGAGGCCCAAGTCAGGCAGCATCCCGTTGAGATACTAGTGTTGGGGGGGGGCAGGCAGGGAGGTGGCAATGATATGAAAGAGTATAGCTGGTGGGTGGGCAAGGAGGCAGCAACCAAACTAACCAAGTAGCATCTTGCTGAAGCTCTATACGTCAGGCTGCTTCACAGCATCTCTGAGATGTGGCTTTATTGTATGGAGTGGACTGTGAATGTTCACTGGTTGATTTTGCAGTTTTTCTGAGTATGATGGTAATGAAGTGTGTTTGGGAAGGGAGAAACAAAAAATAAACAGTAAGTGATGCCTCTGTAATGTTGTTTTGGATGGAGATAAGGAAGTAAGTGGTGACAGCTTTGAGATGACGAGATGGATGGTCCTCATGGACTCCCCATCTCCCTGTCTGAGGTACAGACCCAGGCCCAGATGAGAAAAGCACAGAATGAAATGAAATTAGAAAAAAAAAGCCACTGGGATTCTCCATGAAAAGGAGGGCAACTTTCTTGAATATGACACTAGAAAAGCTTGGCTTGCTTATCACAGCAAAGCAAAGACTGTAGCAGCAGCATTTTTTTGCTATATATTTAACAACAGGAGAGCTGACAGACACAGGTGAGAAGATATTCAAAAGCACAGCGCTGGCGCAGGACAAAACTATGTAATGTTTTCTATGCACTACAGGAATGGCTTCAGTGACAACCTCTCTAAAAGGGTAATAAGAGCAAATAAACTAAGATGCAGTGGGTGCATTTTCAAAAAAGCTTGGGCAATGTGGCATTTGCTAAAGTTCTTCCAAAAACTTCTGTCCCATGAAACTAGTCTGGAGCTGAGCTGGAGCCAGGGACTCTGTGGGATGCCTCCAACCCATCTTTAGTACAGCATTGCAATGCGAATATTTATAAGAGGACTGGAGAGCAAGGGGCAATAAACAGGAAGCAGCTGAGGAAATCAAGTGTATGCCATGAAATGTGTCTTCAGCTAACTTCTGAAATGGCAGCAGATACATAGGCTGTGATGCCAAGCAGAGTTACGTAAATGATTAGATGAAGCAGCTGTGGCAAGACCCTCTAGGGACAGACTGTAAAGGGAATAAGCAGACACGCAGACAAGGCCAGGAAACTAACAGTGAAGGTAGCTCATTTTGCTGAGATTTCTTCAAACAAAATGAAAAATTAAAGGTATGCCCACAGAAAAATGCAACCAATCCCACTGCCACATGCAAACGATTCAGTCAAAATGACTACTACAGTTGCTGAAAAATTTAAGCCACCAGTTTAGATGGCAATAAGCCATGCTGTTATATGGCTTTCCCTCAGCCCCCAAGCCTACATGTTCTCTATGCAAAGACAGAAGACACTCGTCTCCCTTTCAATGTATGATCCAGCATGGGATATGTGTCTCACTGCAGCCATACATGAATGTGTGCCCTGCAACTGCTCTTCACATGGTTTGGGCTTTGGAGGGTTTTCTTCTGGCATTAAAAAAGCAATTCCTCACCTACACAGCACTGCCACTCAGGTGATCTCTTTGGATTGTCAAATGAACATCACTGGGGCTGACTAGCAGACTCTTCTTCAGCATCTGTCTGAACTACAAGCCTTAAGGTTCATGCTATCACCTCCCTCAGCACTGCCCATTTCTTTTCTAATGCAGCTGAAATTAAATCTCAGACAAAAATATTCTCACTGTATCCAAAAGACAGAAGCAGAGCTCTGGTTCTGCTGCACCTAGAACAGGTCGCCTAATATTACATCCTGAACTTAATCTTTAAGACTGCTTTTCAGCTAATGCGATTCCACATCTTCTTAGTGAGCTGAGCACTCATAAAGCTCTCAGCAGCAGTAAGAGCTGCCAATAGTCACACCATTTGAAAGAGAATCAGGAGAATTATCTATCATCTCAGACAGAAGAAACAGATCTCTTGTGCTGACAGAGTAGACACATTGTACATCAGACTTTGCCAGCATCTCTCTTTAGCAGCTACTGGAGTGGCTCTGCAAGCACTTAAGAGATACCCAACACTTTATATTGCAAGAAGCCACTTCCAGCTGCTTATATTTTCAGCAAATTTGAAGTAAATTTTAATTTAAACTGCAACCCCAACATTCCCTTGGAAATGTTTGGAGCCTTGCGTTAGGTGTAGTGATTAAAGGTTTTGATTGTCCCCATACAGGTCTTCTGTTCAGGCCCAGTTAAGTGCCATTTTTGTCAACGTTCCAAATAGCAGAGGTAAAGCTCCTTATTTTCCTCTCCTGCCAGAGGAGTACAGAATGAAATGAAACACCTAGAACCAATTTAGCAGCAGGTAGATTTGTCATTTAGGAGGGTCAGCAGAATGGAAACACTTTATAGGAACCTCCTTCATGGTCAAGCCAAGGAGCTAGTTACAGCTCAACGTATTTTGGTGCAGTTCTTGGAGCTTGCCTTGAGTAGGTCACTTAAGACCTGGTCCTGGAAGTGTTGCCAATGACTTAAATAATACTAAGATGAAAAACTCAAATCTCCCTGGGTCTCTGGCACCGGATCTAATATGCCTTTGCCTTGTATATCATGATCACTGTGTTTGCAACTGAGTATGTAAAGCTAGACATGCTCCAGAAATCCACTGGAAAAATATGTTGTCCCTTTAGGCAACCAATAGACTAAACAGAAATAACAACAGTAACAGGAAGAACATTCAGCATCATGAGTGAGAATCCTTTGAAATCCATTAGTGATGGAGGAGGAGGAGTTTCAGTGCACCAGCATTTGCATGTTTCACTGTGTAATTCCATGAATTTCTGCTTCTTAATTTCAGAAGACAACTCAGTAGCCCGTGGCTTCTATATTTTATTTTTCCTCACCTACTAGCCAGCAGAAGCAGGAAAATAACCACACAACTAGGAGCTGTATTCACAGACAGGAAGTAACTTTAATTAAATATTGTGAAAGTTGAAAAGTTTTTACAGCTTGAATTTCTGCAAAAAAATTATAACAATCTCTACAGTAGTTAGTTTCTCTAACAATAGAACTGTACAGTGTGTGTGTCTATTCAAAAAGATTTAGATAAGAAGGTGAAAGGTTAGTAGTTTCAGAGATGACTTCTTTTTAGCTGCATCCTAGTACAACTGTGAGGAAATAGGCATACTTTATGCGATCCAGTCATTGTGAAGCTTCACCTTGTTAAAACTGAAATCTGAATGTTTCCACTTAAAGCCATATTCTGTAAACAGCTGCATCTTTTACTTTGTAAAAGATAAGGGTGGTGCAGGGGAGATTTTGTATAAATTCCCATCCTTCAGATCACTATAAATAGCTGCAACAAAACAAATTATGCACATTGTCAAAGGGTCTTTGGACACTGGCACAGAAGACTACAAACATCGATGGCTAACACTGGTGTCAAAATCGCTATGACTTTGAGTGGAGCTCTACAAGAGTAATTGATGGTGTCACTGGACAAAATATGGCTTTAAATTTGATTACATTGTCGTGCTGTTGCTTACTATGTGAATTAGAATAATTGCTTGGAATACAGAGAAGCAATAAATTGATGTCTCTCACATTTTCCAGTTTTTTCTTCTTTTATTTTCTCACCATGGAAAAAAAAAAAATCCTGTTTTCTTCCCTTCCCCCCAAAGATCACACTGTGACATTCTAGTGAAAACCATTGCAAAATTCATACAGGAAGCATGCACAGTTGCAGCATCGTTGTAAATGATTTCTCGCTCGACTAGAAAAAAGTTATATTGTTTTAAGGTAACAAAACAGTTCTTTTGTGCTTTTCAATTCCTTTTTTTTTTTCTTTTTTCTTAGAATGTTAGTGATGATTGACAGTTCTGGTGCACAGTACAATGTACAAGTGAAATGAATATGATTTGCATTGTTAAGGCATCCAATCTGCTGGTTTATATTTATGTGAAAGACAGAGAAATATACAAGCAGACTTAAGAAAGAAAGTATTTTCATTGAGTTCTATGAAGTTTCTCCCCGTATTTAATGCACAAAAATGCGTCACTCCAAAGAGGAGAAATCCCATGCATATTAATAGAGTAAAACAGCATTAGTTTTTGTTAAGCCTCAAAAGCAAAGGATACATTTCTTTTAAAATCTACATAACTAAATGCTACAAGAATAATATGCTACTTTTTGCCATATATTGGAAAAAACTTCTTAACTTACAAATAATACAAAAATAGACAATGGCTTTTGGGTGGAAATTAAAAAAAAATGGAAGCATGGTTTTAAACAATACTAAAAAAAAAACAACCCTATAAATGAAATGTTTTAAAATCACATTTAAACAGCTAATACAACGGTGAATGACCAAACAAATCAGCACTTTTCACATAGCAAACGTACACAATAAAATAAACTTGGTAGGGGAAAAAAAGCAATGTACAAATTCCAAAGATAAATACATTATTTATATGGATATTTTACAAAATCCCCTGTAAAACAAACAAACAAAAAACAGAAACAAAAAAGCGCTTTTTTTCTTTAATTAATTTTGCAAGTATGTGCAAGCTAAAGGTAGTGAGCTCTTTTTGCAAAATATGCAGTAAAATTCTTTTTTTGTGATATTGAAAAACTGTCTTAAGACATTAAAATGTATAAATAGAACAACAACTTTGGCAAAAAATCACAAAAAATCTACAGTATTTATAACTACATACAAAACACAACAGCAAAGAAAAAATATCAGGTAATGCATCTTCAGAGCTTTGCTGCCTCTTTGACTAATAGTTTTTAAGAACACTTCCCAGATAATGATAGCAAAATTTTTGTAAAACAGAAGCTATGGGTTTGATTTGAAACCTTCCTAACAACCCTACCCCCACCCCCAAACTCATGTCTCCATTTATTATTCAAAAGCAGTTACCTGTTGCTTAATATATTATGATACAAACTGAGAGGGTCGACTGATACAGGAACAATCCTAGTGGGAGGCTGACGAAAACATGTGCTTTTAGATCGTGAGGATGCAGAAACACAGACGTGTCTGGTCTCATTCTGCCCCATAACAACAAATAGGTGAACGGGAGTGGGGCTGTGCTGAAAACACCCCACATGTCAAGGATGGCCAGTCTGTGTCATCGTTAGACAGCTGTGCAAAATCCAAATGGCATTTTATGCACAGCTCAGGTAACACTAAACTTTGAGAAGGCCACTCATTTGGAAGGAGTCTGACATATAAACTAGAGACATGCCCACCTAATCTTGCAGGTTTAGCTTTCTATCTAGAGGCACTGAATTTTCAGCTCAAGAGGAAATGTGTTTGATATTTGCATCCTTACCTTCCCTTTAACCCACTTCTCTTGTGGCATTATTTACACAGTCATTTAGTCTGATATTAAAGACAGAGGTTACTAATCCCACCCCTTATTCCGCCCTCATCATCCAAAAATACCAGCTTTCTCAGGAGTGATATCTATTTAATTAGAACATTAAAAATGCATCATATTAGGAAGTCGCCACTGGATAAGCAACCTATATGAGCCGACCCTTAATTAAATGGCCATAATTCTTCTACGAAAAACTAACTGGCACTTCTATTCTGTCCCATACAGACTTATATGTAAATGACACCACTTCATTTTTCTTTACACAGCTTTAAAAAAAAATAAATCATAAATTAAAAATGCGGAGTTCCATCTCTAGTGTCCCTTGTGTAACTGTATGATTTATAAAAGACAAATGGTGTTGAGTTAAATCAAGCCTTAAAAAAACCACGAAAACCAGGAGGAAATAAAAGCAAGTCCCCAGCTCCCACCCCCACTCCCACCCCCAAAAAAAAAAAAAGTGGATTTTTTATCAACATACAATAAATATATCTCCCAGGTATTTGGGATGGACAACTTGAATCAACACCTTGCAACTGGAGATTGGTAATTTCAGTATTTGCAAGGATGGTGATTTTTGTTTTGTTTAAAAATCTGCAGTTATTGTAAGATCCTTCTTTATTTCTTTTTTTTTTTTCTTTTATTTTTAAAAAGGCCTGAGTAAAAAGTTCCACTCTGGGACTTGTATCAGATTCTCTCTGAAGCAGAATTCAACCTCTTCATTAATAAAATTCTTCAAGGCAATTCTTTCACATGGGGGGAACAATCATGCCAGATATAGCTGTCAGAAGGAAAGGGGAAAAGGGAGAGGGGAGAGAGAGATGGGGAAAAAAAGTTACTTTTGTGCATTATCAAGCAACTTTCAACATCTTCAGAGACATTTTAAACATTTACTAGTAACATACTCAGCTGTACTGTGAATTGCATTTATAATATAAGTATCATTGAGTAGACACAACTATGTACACAATAATCACAGGAACCCTCATTTTGATCAGAAAGTGGTTTAAATTGCAAGTGACTTTGTGGAAATTAGTTATATTTTGCAGAAAAATTACACTTCCCCTGATATGAGAATCAGACCCCAACTTAATTTTCTGATTTTAGTTTCAAAATCTCAAAAATGCTCAGGAGGCTTAAACTTGGCCCAGCCATTGCCACACATTCTATTATTCTTTTAAAAGCAAAGCAGATACTTGTTCCATATATGAGAAAATGGCTGGAGTCCCATAGGCCGTCAATATTACAGACCTGGTAGGGTGTTCCTTGCATTAGGCACCCCAACAGTGCTCCATTCTTCCTATGCCAGTTTTCTCTTACAAGTTCAGTGTTCAGTGTTTAACCCTGGGACTGAAGTATGTATTTCCAGGTGCTCAGAAAAGGACTTAAACTCTCATATCCAATTTTCAAATTGAAATATGTCCTTAACTGCTAGTTTAACAGACCAGCATCTCATGGTTTTATTATTACACCTGTGGGAGACACCACCAACTACATTAAATGAGTCGTATGTTAATGTTGATTTAGACTGTCTTCTCCTTTGTTGGCTAAGTTGAATCATCAATATTTCTTTATTATGCTTCCTAACCTCATTTTGTACAAAATCATCACGTCTCTTAAAGACAAGACATTCATTTAAAGTCAACAGGTACAGTCTCCCACGTAGCTTGACCTCTGGCTTGGTCTCCCTCTATTTACCAGGAACTCTGCAGATCAGACATTCTAAGTGATATACTGTGAGCAGGCACATCATTACAGGAGGTAGTCATGCAAGTTTAGGATGAAAATTGTAACAACAATGCATCTTTAAGATGTCAGTTGCATGGTTATTTGCCAAAAGGTAGAAAACAGATTCGCCTTCAGGTTGGAGGCACTTCATGAGCACATTATTTAAATGCTAGGACTGCCTGCCATCTCAGACATCTGGACATATAATTTCTTAAGGAAGAACTCAACCCTGTGACTGTTGCTGATTCATTGTGCTTTAATTACAGCTGCAATTATTTGATAAGAACAGAGCCAAAGTAAAAGACTCACAGATTTGGGGTTGGAAGGGGGAGAGGAGGGAAATGTTTTCTCCACAAACACCACCATATGTGCAAAAATTACAAGTCTAATCAGCAAGGGGAGAACAGCTCGAGTAAACTGCACTGATTAAATGAAATAAAATGAGAGGAGAAGGCGAGAATGCAAAACATATCCACATGTTTGCAACGGGCCATCCTCAGAGGTGACATGTTGCAACTATACAGCAGCATTTCAATTCTTAGAATTTATCATTCAGCAATGGTTTTATGTGAAATCACTGAACTGATTGTTTCTGCTCCACATAAGAGCTCTTCAAGGAGCTGAGAATGAGGATAAAAGGGATAGAGAGGTGAGTTAAGCTTCTTTAAGCCCTATAGAAAGACACTCAAGTGAGTAGCATAAAGAACACTACTGTGTCTTAGATGTTCCTTGCTGAGATATTTCCCGTCATGGGCTTTTTTGGCTCTACCATGGAGCTAATCTGAGGATGCATTTTCATCTTATATCCATGGCTATTCTGTCTCCCTTATCTCAAATCATATTCATCAAGGATGAATTCAATATTGCCTTTTTATTTTTTTTTTTAGAATCCTTGCCTATTTAATCAACATCGGGTGAAACAACATGAGTTTTGCTTAAAAAAATTCTCAAAGGGTTTTATTTCAACAGTTCTCAAATAACAAGTTCTGAATCCTCACAACTGGGCTGTCCCCTTGGAATATGTAACGAAAATGAAGCAAATCCAAGCTCTCACTGTTGTGGTTGCTCCCTACTCTGCTCTTGGATGGGTCACACTTACATATGGGCTATGGTATGGACCCTGAACCACAGACATCTATGGAGTCAATAAAATAGGTATTGACAGCAATGGACACAGTCAACCACACTAATTCTGGTCAGCTACTTGCAGGGAAGGGTGGAGTGCAATTTTCCCTGTCTGGATATATGAAAGACTCATGTGGTCATAGACCTGAGACGTAGGCTTTGTTCCAGTTCTCCTTCTAGTTCATCAAGCAATTTGATTTGTTTCTGTTTCTTACCCAAAGATAATAATTCTTATCCATATTACTTAAGCATTTGGAGATTTCTGGATGGCAGCCATTTAGCAGAATACAGGGGTGGGACTGCAGTGCTTGGACACCAGTTACTGTGCAGAGAAAAGCAATATTGACAACAGTATTCCCTCCTTTACTGCTCAGGTAAGCAAGGAGTAGAGCAGATGGGAATGGGTAGGGTCTTCCTATATAGGATGAGTGCAACTGAGCAGAGTCAGATGGGTAATTAATCTTCCGTGCATACTTCTTCCACTATTTTGTTCTTTCCAGCCCTTTCTAAATTCTAAATGCAGTAAAACTTTAAAACAAGATGTTGTTTTGTTTTAGAAAAAAATACCTACACTTCAGAAAAAAATGTCAAAATATTATTCCAACAAAAAAATTCTCAAGCTAAAAGATTCATAAGAACCAAATCAATTTCACCAAAAAGTGGTCAAGAATTGCCTTTTGGGACAGCACAGCTGTCTACCCTGGATAAGAGCCCAAATAAAGGTGACATAATTGCAACTCCTCTCTTCGTGGCTTAGACGTTTCCCTGCAGTTACATATCAGCCACACGCCTTTTGCCATTGGAAACAAATGGTATAGATGCAGATCTTAGCTCATTTTTTCAAAGCATTATTATTTTTTAAGAGCTCTGAAATTCTGAATTAAATTACAAAGCAAATGATATATTTTCTGCCTAAAAGCTTTGATATTTCCATCCTTTCCAAGTCTTCATGTATATCAACCTACTTCTATTCCTTAAGTGCTACATCTAGTCATGCAAATTCTCTCAGCTGTAGCATGTTATTGATCCTGAAAACAGAGATATCAGTGGGAAACAGTGGAGGTATGAGATCACATCCTTTCCAAAAAGGGAAGGCAGACAGTAGAAAAACTCCCACCAATGGGCACTATGTCTTCTATCATATACTAATTTGTGTTTGCTGCTAGCAAATTACAGAAATAATGTGGTTTGAGTTTTACAGAATTGCATGGCAAAGAGAACAACAGATAAGCCTATCTGTTGTTTTAGTGAGTTCTGCTGATATCTAAGCTACATAAGGAAAGCTTGATTGCTTTCTGATGTATTCAGAAGCCCAAGAGAGATAAGACAGCCTCCTTATACATGGTTGTTTATTTAAGCAATAAGACACAACAGGCAGTGCATTTCTGAGTGATTATTGCAAGCCTCAGGTGGTGTCAGAAGGCATGGGACTAAAGGCTGTGTGGTTTTTACTCACCAAGAAGTTCAATGATGACCTAGAAATGAACCATCTCTTGGTGTCTCGTTCCTATTAGGAAAACTGAATTGCTAAAAAAAAAAATTAGGGGAAACACTCAGATCTGTGTGGTTTCTTGGCATCACAGATGTGGATGTGACATAATGAGGAGGCAATCAGCAAGCCCCAGTTTTGTTTGGTGCTCTC
Organism: Nestor notabilis; assembly: GCF_000696875.1. Taxonomy (NCBI): domain Eukaryota; kingdom Metazoa; phylum Chordata; class Aves; order Psittaciformes; family Psittacidae; genus Nestor; species Nestor notabilis. Next base: position 70,996 of record NW_009921470.1, on the reverse strand, counting down.
AGTTCATTCCATAATTGCTTTTCATAACTGAGTATGTGGAATCTGAGAATTCCATGTCTTGTAAAAGGAAAAAACAGTGCCTGAAAAAGCTTTCTCCTGTTACTTGCTTTTTCTCTCCCCCCGCAACAGCAAGCTGAGACTAGGTGAAGAGACGAAAAAAACATTAACATGTTCAAAAGCTTCTAGCAGTGCACTCTGAGCTCCTTTTTTATTTTTTGAATTTGGAGGTGAAATATTTGTAGCTTTAAAATTCGTAGCATGTCGGCAGTGCCAGATCCTTTAAATGCACAAAAATTAATCTAAACACTACAGATCACCTGAAAATATTGTTGTGTTTTATTCCTGATGCAACCTGTATTTATAAGCAGTCCTGAACAGAAGTTCTGCTTATATGTTCCTACTATTTTCACAATTTCTGTGTGCCTCTGTGTACATCTGCAAGGATTCCTCCTTCCAATTCACCAATGTAAAATGCACTGAGGACAATGCTTTCCTTCAGTCACAATAAATCCCAGCTTTTATGAATGAGTTGCTTCCACTCAGCTTGCATATAGATTTTTTTTGACTGTTAATGGTGCTATCAGCATTATGCCCGCAAGCCCAGCGTTTCTCTTTCCAGAGGCCGTAGAGTGACATGTGGAGTCTGCGGAAGTATCCTCCTCCTGCTCTACACAGCTCTTTCTGAACATGGCTTTAAAAATGATGGATTTTATTCCGTGCTCGATGCTCTTTGGATAATTTCCACAGGCACGTGGAAAGGAAAACAGACCTCAGGTCTGGGGGAAGCACAACGCGTACCACAAAATCTTTCCCACCTCTGGCACAGTTGGAGGCAGCTGGCTGCATCTGCTTATAGAAACTCCTCAGTCTAAGCGAGCATGAAAATATCTCTCTCGGCACGCTAATGCATAGTGAGGTAATTACACAGGAAGGTTTAGGCACAGTGTTGTAAAACAGCCTGAACCAAACAATGGAATGGGCAGTGCTGGTCTTTGCAGCATCCTCAGTTTGACAAGCTTTTGTCTGTCACTCTTTATGCTTGCATCAATGCTTCAAAACATATTTAGGTGCTGATGCAGGAATATTTTGCAATAAAAGAGGATGAGATGCAGAAAAGGAACAGCCTCTTGATACCAACAGTTGAATAGACTTTCAAAAAGGTCCTGTGCCATTTATGGAATTAATTGGCACAGAAGTACATTAATCAGTGGAAACTAAAGTTTGCCCTGCTATGAGTTAAACTGGGAAATGCTGCTGTTAGTTTGTAATGTGTCTTTTATTCCTGAAAGGCAAAGGTTTGTGCCAAGCTCTGTAACAGTCTATTTGCTCTCAGTAGGATTTCTGCACAAGTGTACTATGACAAAGGAAAAAAAAGGAAGGGAAGATTGAGTGACGTACTTCAGGAGAAGGCCAGCCCCTGGAGAGACCCTGCAGTGGAGTACTTGCTAGAGTCCACAAAAGACTGGTCTGATAAAGGACGACAACAAGGAATAAGAGAGGAAAGAAAGAAAAAGGATGGTATTAGTAAGCTGAAATATTACTCGATTTTATCACAACAGTAGGTGTGTGCTTTAAAAGACACAAGCTCTCAATTCAGCAGTATTAGTCGAGTTAGAGACAGGGTGGTTGCCAAACACCTGCATGATACTAGGTGGGCTGGTGGTGGAGTCCAGTTACTCTTTACAGGAGAAAACTTTAGTACAGAGACCACCAGGGATCCCCCATTGGCTTCAATCCCCTTTGACAACTCAGTGTTTCTTAGAGCCTTACAAGCTACCTGGAACTCATGGTTTTGAAAGCAGCCAGCTATGCTCCAGACTTGGTTTCACCTACCTTGCAGGCTATTGCCATTGGTGCTGGTGCAGGTGGGAGGAGGAGAAGTTTGCGGTCTCACAACAGGCGCAAAAGCACTCTTCTGTTTCACCGCTGAAACCATGTTGGCTGGTGAGAAGGAGAAAATCCCAGAGGAACTGCTACAGTTTGAGGGGAGGCTAGTGGAGGAGGCCATTGTTGGACTTGATGGCACAACTAGATGAAAAAAAGACACCCCAAAATACATTCCTTAGTATTAGATAATTAGCAAGCTGCAGAAACCAGACAATTCTGCTTGGATGCACTGGGTCTAATTTCAAGACCAAGGCCAAGGCCTTTACTGCAGCTAGATTTCTGATTGTTCACAAAGCCTGGACAATCACTACAGGAACCCCACTTGTTTCATTTTGTTTCATTCTGTTTTGTTTTGCAGGTGTTCAGAGGCAGTAACTCTATGAGCTCTTAAACAAACCCTTAATTCTCTGTTGCTCCAAATCTTTATTCTTATTACAACCCCGTCCTGCCATCCTGTTTCAAACTTTTCTAGTGGTTGACATTTTTGCTTACATGGATAAGAGGGAATATAAGACTGTGTGAGTAACTCAGAGGTTATAAAACTGATGGGCAAGAAGAGTTAGAGTACAAATCTGGATCTGGAATGTTTACCCTGGAAAGATATTAGTTTTTAAATAACCTCCAAACCCAGCATTTTAAGCTGTGCTTTCCTTGTAGTAAGATTACTCCAGAAAGACCTATGGGATTTCTAGCAAACTTGCTGAAGGTAGAGGTCTTAGCAGTGACCCAGCTGACCTGCTTGTCAAAAGTCAGCAAAAATAGCTGGGTTTCTTTTCCCTCAAACCCTGCAAGAACTAGGGTTTAAAAGGAGTTATTCCAAAAGCTGTGAATACACACAAGCACACACACACACACACAGAGGCTGTCCAGCATGAAGCAATCAGTGAGACTGCTGCTCTAACCGTTTTATTTTCTCCTTTGGTGTGTCTGTTGCACAAAAAGAAAGTGCAGATAACTGACAGAAATCATGCTTTTCTTTTATCTCCCGATGGGAGAAACCACTAAACTTTCCTCACAATGGCCACAGATTCTTTCTCTGTTTTAACTAAACGAGTCAGACTCCAGCTTCCCTGTATCCATCAGCTTTGGGAAAGTTTCTGCTGTGGGCACTTTCCAGGAATTCTCAGTGACATGAAAACCAGCCATATTCCTCTTGTGACCATTGTATTTATGCACAGGAATGGAGCTGGGATTTCATATCTCACCTGAGATGGAGATTTTTGAAAATGAAAGTCTACTTTATAATGTTCAAGACAAATAATTCTCCCAGAGGATCTATGACCACTGTCTGAATACAGTCAATACAACATTCTTATTCAGAGCCATTGACTGGAATCTCACCTGGAATAGCTAAGTGATGAAGCCATTGTGGTATACACAAAATAAAGATCTGGTTTTAATTACAAGATTGAATAAAATCAGAATCTGCAATTTTTTCTATGTAAGTGTAGATGTAAGGCTTTCCTTTTTTTAGGGACTGAACTGATTGTCCAAGATGCAAACCTGTTATACAGGAGGCTGTCTTTAAATACCTATATCCTTAAACTGTTATTATACTTTGTAGTTGCATAAATATCTTCGGTATTTACCACCGAGATTTTAAGTGAATTTGTTTTCATGAAAATAAAGCCAAATATTTTTATATTCAGACAGTATTGCCAGTTTCCCTCTTATCCAACAACAATAACAAAAAGGAAAGAACCTAAAGTAAGAGCCCATCCTTTCATTCTTCATCCTGTTTAGAAACTGCTTATATACATGAGAGGGCTATGAATAATTAAATATTACAGAGTAAAATTCTATCTTCTGGGCTTTGAATTATTATTTTATTTGCATTTATGTAGATAAAAATCACCCTATTTAAGTTCTTATTTGAGAATCTGATATCATATTTGTTAACACTGAGGAAATCAATTAATGGAAATTAAATGTTCAAAGTTTCACAGTCTGACAGATACAATCTTAGACTGAAGTCACTCTGTGTCTGGAAGTACTTGCTAAAGGAGAGCAATCAAAGCACCTAAATTGAATTGCTACTATACAGCAATTAGTTTATTGATTTAATTAAGAATGCCACCTTTTAATTTTCAGGTCATGATTGAAGCATTTTCTGATTCAATGGATTAGGCATTAGCAGAATGACAGATCTACCAAGAAAACCTCCGAAAATATAACTAGAACAGAGAACAAGGGTTGGAAAGCGAAGTGTTATTCTGAAGAGGACTTTGTTCATAAATATGAAATAATACACTGCTAGAGTATTTTAAATGCATTACTGGCATCTGCTTCCAAAAAGAGATGTCCCATCAATCATGTTACATTATGAATTCAGAGTGCGCAGATTCTATGACAGTAAATTCAACTTAATAAATAAGGTACTTTGTAACATTGCACATTACATTATTATTAGAGCACAAAAATAATAACTGGTTAGCAATTCCCAGGTTTTAAGTACTAGTTATGTGGTTAAATATTTTCCTCTAAATGTGCAGCAGGTAAGAAGCCTTGGATGACAAGGTTTACTACCCCCTTTTCAGTTCTGAACTCTAATAATGCAATTCAAAATAATTAATTTCTGTTGTTACACTGCTAAAATAAAGATATGCTGTGTAAGCCTTGGTACATTCAGCAGTCTGCTTGTCATGTCCCTAGTAGGGTCTCAGCCTATAAACCTATTTACGTCATAAGGCCTTCTGGCCTGATTCTGCTAGCAGCTTTCTACAGATGTCAGTGGAATCCTTTATGCCACATGAGTAATGTCAATGTAATCGGTCAGGTCCTATTCATTTAATTTTCTCATATGAATAGGGACTACGTGCTGTGTGAGCAACTGCAGAAGAGGTTCATAGGCCTTTACCAACAGAAATGTATTTATATTTAAACAAGTTACTAAACCTTTAATCTCCAAATGCAGAAGGTTAGTCCTACACATAAATATTTCCGTAACTGGCGCTGTAGACCATAAGCTCTTTAAGCCATGGAATATATGATTTGTATGACTTACGTTTTTGTGGCATTCACTGTACAGACACTAAAACACAAACTCTTAAGAGCCATTGTCACATTTTACTGACTAATACTAAGCTCTCAGTGAAGCCAATGTAATACCTACTTACAAAGCAAATGGAGTATAAGCAATCAAGATTAGGCCTCCTAGTAATTCATAATATCTATAAAGGTTATGAACATATTATTTGCTCAGAGGTCTTGGAAACATCATCACGCAGCTTATGGAAATGTCAGTCTTATTATAGTAAACTTTTCTGCTCTTCATATCTTACAGCTGGATAAAAACTATTTTTTCTGCAGGAAATATCTTTAGCTTCCTTTCATATCCACCACAACAAAGTTGTGTACTGACATTTGACTTCTGATCCACTCCAACAGACATTAGGTCACTTAGGCCATCCCTGCTTTCTAGCAATGTTGAGGACGTTTCTTATTTACAGAGTATAAGGTAAATTATGAAATTATGAGCCCAAATCATGAGAGACATTATTCTTTTTAACCTCTTATGAGCCTCTTTAATAATAATAATAACAAAAAAAGCAGAGAAGAGCATTGCTGGCAACATTAATGTCTTTGGAATTCCTCTAAGGTCAGTGCCTTGGAAAGGAGAGAAAGGACCAAGCTCTGTTTCAAGTGCTCGAAATAGAAACTAAATACTGAGTATCACAGAAAAGTCACTGTCTCCTTCTAATGAAAATGAGCAAAACACAGAAAAGCCATGTAACACTTACTGGCATAGGGAGAATTGGCAGCAGATCCATTCAGGAAGGTTGGAGAACCGCCTAAATTTGACATTCCAGCATTCCCATAGCCATTCATGCTTGTTGTGACAGAGTTATAATTTGTCTGCTGAGGGGTGGTGCTTGGCACATAGCCATGTGGTGACACGCTGCTTGAGTTGCGAGTAAAACCTTTTGTGGGGAGGGAATATATTTAGAAATTGGAATTAGCCCGAGAACAGTTTCTTACACAAACAGCTACAAGCAAGTAACTCTAGGCTACTAAGCCAGCATCCTAGTCTAGTCATGGTGTGCATGTGGAGGGCCAGGCTGACCACCACTACCACCAAGTAGCCTAAACAGTGAACCCTCACTGCCTAGGTCATGGCTGATTGGCACATAAAGCGGGAGGAAGGAGGCTACAGCCTGCACAGCTCCTCAGGCAACCCACGTCCTCAAGCAAATATTACCACTGGGTAACATAAGAACACTCACTCTAAAAAAGCTGTTTGTAGGAAATGGAGTAAACATGACCTACATTTTGAAGTGAGGAGTATATATGGACTTAAGGTATGCTGAAAACGTGTGATTTTTGTTAACTCTCTTCTGATGTCGCTCTCATTTAACGCATCTCAAATTAGATGCTCACTGCTCACTTCAGAAAATGTAGGGTATATTTCTCAAAGTAGTGGGATATCATTTGTCTTTTTGGCCTGGTCTGATCATTGTGTTGGTACAAAATTACTATGAAATTTGGCAGCAAGTTAAAATCTGAATATCTAACCTAATTCTGGAAAAGCTGTTTGTGGAAACTCATATCCAAAAAGGAAAAATTTTTTCTAGAAGCACAGAAATACAAAACGTATCTTCACTCCTAAAAGAAAAAAATCCAACTTTTCTCCCTACCACACAGTATATCCGTAAAATATTTTCATCTAAAAATAATTCCTATTTTTTTTATTTTGTGTAATTCACAGTAATTTTGCCTGCTCTTCTAGAAAATGACCTTGTCCTAACACTTTCTCATCAAAGTGGATTTTTAAGTTGGATAATAAATAGAGCTAAGCAAAGGAGAAGGAAAATGTAAAGGGTTTTAACAAAAACATTCTTCACCTTTTTTTAGTTTATAACTGTAGGAATTAAAACAATATTGATTATACACAAAATGAAAAACACTTTCTTTAAAAAATAGAGAAGCTCTGAAAATGTCTCTGTAAATATTTCTATTTTTTGCTAGCTTCAAAATTTAGAAAAGTTTCAAACTCTTGGAAGAAAAAAAAAAATCAGTGCCAATATTATGATCCTTACAAAATCAAACCAAACCAAACAGACAAATATTCAAGGGATACATTTGTGTTATAAATAAATGCTACTTAGGGCCAGGCCGAGAGATTTTTCACACTCAGGAATATATATAAGCAAATACTTAACATTAAGTACATGCTCAAGATAGAAATCCTTTTAAAATTAGTGGGATTTGAACACAAATACAAGTGTTATTCTGAGCAGAAGGAAAAGCTATTTACATATGTACAGAAGTGCTTTTCCCAAGCTGGGGCAAAAGTCATTAAAAAGGCCCCCATCTCATGACTGTATTGTGTCATTCAAAGGTTGTGCATGCTTGTGGGATGATGTCTGTCCATATGTTCTCATAGCCTTCACTTTTGAACCATCGCTCTTCCACTGCTCCACCGATTTCACTGCCTTTTATCAGAAAAGGTTCATAAAAAGAGGAAGATAATTCTTCTCCTGACCCTGATTGGTGGCTTGTGAGGCTTCGGAAACATTGACGGCTAGTTGACCACTAAAGGAATTCACTCCCATCATTCCTGCATGGACTGATGTGTTAGCAAGAGCGGGGAGCTGGTTGTGATTGCGGGGGACACTGTAGAGTGCTTCTGCGATGTCTGCTGCTCTTTTCAGGATTATTTCCTAAAGGATGAGAAGGGGGAAAAAAGAATAAATGTGACTCTAATGAACATTCTCTTACATATTAAAATGAAATATTTCTGTGTCCAAAGGCAAAACCCAGATGCTCTTCTTTCTAAACCTGTTGGCTGACTGATAGCTAATGCTTGTAAGATCTGCTGCCTTCGTGATAAATCCTGACATCTGTGATAAGAGAGTTGGAAGTTTCAATCCCAGCGGCCACACTTTTGTATAACAAGACCAGCTGGCAGAATGGGGCTGGAGCCCAGACTTACTCCACCTTAAAGCTATCTTTAGCGTAAGAGTGAAAAATCACTGGTGGCAAACCACAATGCTTATCATTGCCCATATCATACAGGATCTAGTGAAAGTGGGCAAATGCCTTCAGGGTTAATAACACGTTGCTTTTACAAGCACTAAATTCATACCCTTTAAAAAAGAAAACAAGCAAATTAAACCCCACTCCAGATATAGCATTGCCCTCTATATTTATTCTTGTTTCATACTGTAGTATTATATACCTTTAGCCCCTGATCTATCTATACGTCTAAGAAATAACCATGTTTTAGAATTACTGAAGTAGAATGCATTTACCTGGTTATTATGTGGCATACCATAGAGTGCTTCTACTAAATCAGCAGCCCTCTTAAGTATTACTTCCTGTCAATATAAAAACAGATTCATTCCTCTGAGTTCAATAAACAGCTGAGGGGGAAAAACAAATATTAGAATCTTTTATACTCTTCTATTAGTTGCACCATGTTTTGTGTCGGTGTTTTTTTTCCTCCCACCAGGTACACCTTAATTGCAACAACTCTCAGCAACCACTGCATGGTGTTAAATCACTAGTTCATCCTATTCACACACAAGCTTAATCAAGTCAAAAGGTGAGAATCATTGGTGCTGCAAAATAAAATACATCACTCAATTGTCTCTACCATCTGCACTATAAACCACTCATTGGTTTATTGCAGAATACAATCCTGAGGTCATTTACTAGATTACTGCAATCAATGTCATTCAGAGTATGTTATGAATCCCTTCGATGTGTTTATTTTATTCTTAATTGCATACTGCAGGAATTGTGACCTTACCCAGCAGGCCACATTCAAAAGATATCCAATCAGTCCTATGCTACTGGTAATGTAACCTTTCAACTTCTGTGGTTTGTATCCTGATGTGATGGGTCACGGTAGGGTCCATGTATGTAAAATGATACACAAGAGGAAAACACACACACATAGAATGGCCCAGAACGGTGTAGTGTTTCCCAGAAAAATTCCCTGCATGGACAGCAGAATTAAAAACAGCCTGGGTTTATTTCTCTATTTTGGGCAATTTTTTTTCTCCATTTTCCTGTTTCCTCCTTTTCACTTACTATTTCGTGAAGTATTTTAAGCTGGCATGCAAGTAATAATAGCATTTCCTGTGTTACATTTTACAGTGTGGAAAATCTCCTTGAACAATCCTGATAGAAAATGTAAAAGTGCATTGCAGAATTGACCCAGAAGAATTTTTTTTTTCTTGTTCTTTCAAAGCATGTAGCAGATTCCCAATTGTTAGATCAAACCCAGTTGAGACTGTCCTTTGAGTAAAACAATGTATTTTTGCAGCTGTCAGGCCCTAAGTATTGCTCTAATATACCAACATGATGCTATTCACCAAGGTATATTTCTGCAAGTAGCTTACAAAAATAGTACCAGTTCTAAGGATTTTAGTTTTCTAGAAAGTTAAACTTTTAAACTTAAAATATTTTACACAATAGCCATATTTTATACCAAAAAGAAACAGTAATGCTCAATTTTCATATACTGTAGACTCTGATCAGAAAATAGAGATATAATTGCGTTCATTTTGCTGTCACCATAACCTCTTCAAAAATCCTTGAACAACTCTTCAAATGACAAGCTTTTAGATGCATATTAGCATTTTTTTCAATTTTAAATTCTCTATAATATAAGATAAAATAGTTGTCATACTGCAGTAACTACTTATGACATATATAATGTCCTAAATTCAAAAATGAGATGGAGGATTTTTGTACTCCCAGTAAACATTTAGGCTTGCCTTCTGCTGCACACACCCCTCTTACAGAACACACATTTAAATTATTTTCCACATATGAAGTGAGATGTAATACATAATTGATGGATTTTTAAATCACTACATTTGAAACAGATTCTGAGGAGTTAAGTTGCTACAGTCTTTTTCTGTTGGGTTTTGGTTTTTTGTGGGTTTTTCTTTGTTTGGTTGTTGTTTGGTTTTAAGGGGCTTTCTTTTTTTTCTTCCTGTTTCAGGTCGTTGTTTTGGGGTTTCTTTCTGTAGCTTGACCACAACAGTTAGCAGCATAATCATGGACAGACAAACTACGAACAACATCCAGGTACAATCAATCCCTGTTGCTTTACCAGAATCATCAGAACACTGAGTAGCACTTTTTGCCTCATACTGAAGATGCAAACTAGAGAACAGAGATGTTGCTGGAAAATGTTATCTTCTAAAATCCATGATTTTAGCTGGAAAATTACTGCACAGGTGTTTGACTTTGCAAACTAGGATTTATTTCACTTCATTAGAAATTGTTTGCACTATATATTTCACTGATGGAAAATTAAAATATGATACAGAGACCACAAACTGCTCTGGAATATTGTTAACTTAAGCTGTCATTAAGCGAAATTACTAAAGAAAAAAAAAAAAGAAAGTTTAAATACTCATTTTTGCTCTACCTAACTAATCATAGTTATTTATGTAATACTGAGCTAAAAACCTTAGACTCCATCTAAAAAAAGATTGAAGACAATGTTAAAAAATGAGGTAATTACACAGAATCTTACAGCTGCTCTATCTAATATCAAATATATTCCAATTCTTAAATGTTGGAAGTTCTTAGATGCCATATTATATTGCATATAAATAAAACTAATTGTCATGATGGTTTCTTGAAATATGCTTGACAAGTAGCATTCTATTTTTCTAGCTAGTCAATGGTTATATTTTTTCAACATTTTCAGAGTCTGTAAATTTGAGTTTCATAATTTATCTAACAATATTTTCACACAATGAAAGCATTTCTGGTTTATGACATTTACAGATCATTCAAAGTAGATGTTACACAAAAACTCCTGTGTCAAATAGCGGTATCCTCTATTCCAGAGCTGATGGTAGTTCTTATAGACGCAAACTAGCTTTAACAGTACGCAATAAAATGCTACTACAGACATGCTCAAGATATTAACTTCTTGTTTTCTGAATGCATTTTAAACCTTTCGCAGCTCTGCTTAAATTACCACAGAAGCTACTGTTACGATTCCACATACAAAGGAGCCCCAAAAGTCCTCTATAAGTTAGAGCAACAGACCTTGCAAGGTGCTTGGATTGCGGTGACCAGAAAATTGTTCTCACCTCCATGTCATTACGCTCACAGTGAAGCAGCCCCCGAGCATGTTTGTGTTCGGGATCTAATATATTGCCTTTCAATCAGAGCTGAGAGCCACTGAACACATAGACAGAACATGACGAGCAGGTCAGGAAAGCAATAAAGATTTTACAGAGCTGTCCAAGGTGCTAAATTTACTCAATAATGGGTTTGGCACCATAGTGTTAACCTCTCATTTACTACCAGTTTGAGGGACTAAATTGAAGTAGCTGACTTCATTTACCTTGAAATGTATATTTTATGACATTATGTAAGTAGATTGAAAGGGCACTGCAGTTTTAACAATTTAAAGGCTAGAGCATGTTTAAGATGAAGCGCGAATATTTACTGTATATTGCACTTAAACTATATTGTATATTAAAATGCATTGATTAAATTTGTAAAAGGTATTATAAAAAAGGACAGCTAATATAAAAGATCTATGTCTTTTAAAATCCAATTGATACTGTATGTAACCACTGCAATAGTGATAGATAAACAGATAGATAGGTGGACAGAGCAGCAGACAGACATATCAAAAAGTGCGTGAAACTCACATTCTATAAAAAGAAATCACTGCATAAGCTCAAGGTCTGTTATTCCAGATACTCTTTTGTTCAGAGAAATTTTTCTTTGCCTTCATCTCAGAAGCCTAGATTTTCATAGCAGTAAGTGGGCATCATGTAAGGTCCTTCCAATTGAATATGTAAGTAGAAATATTTCTTGAGACAGACAGAGTTTGACTAAAGCTAATATCTAATTTATGGGGGCATTTGTCAAGAAAGATCCACTCTTCTATTAATGCTAAAAGTCTGACAGTTTTTGGTTTAGAATAAAGGACTTTGCAGCATTTAGTTAGAACTAAAATGAGGGTCTTCTTGTCTTGCATTTTATTTCAAATGAGCATCATTTTATTTCTGTAAAAGTAACAACTGAGCAAATATTGGAAAAGGGAAAGATTACTTTAGCGATTAAATATCATGCATCAGAACTCTGCCCTAATACAGCTACACACCACAGATCCAGAGTCCATTTTTATTCCAAGCTGATTTTCTGATGAGGGATTTTTCTTTTTCAATTTTCAAAATAGGAATGCAATTAAATATTTCAATCAGGTTTTCCTCCTGAAAATAGAGCTGTTTACACAAGCAGAAAAGGGACTGGGTAGTGAAGTCTGCTGCAACGTTGGATATGCCAAAATTAATGTAGGAAAGATTACATAAATCATACTGTAATGACTGGGCTTTTGAAGCACAACAACTGAAATTCAGGTTGAATCCACTTCTGACAGAACATACCTTGAACCAATATTACAGTAACTTTGCATGTTTTGTTTGTGGCATGCATTCCCTTCAGAAGGGAATTCATTAAGATCATGAAACTTGTATTTCGAGTTTTTATCATGACGAGAACATTTTGTGTCAAGTTTTATCATGGTAAACACATTTTGTGCCAGCTTTAAAAAAGATGGGATGTTTCTTCTGTTGACATCTGCTTACTTTTTATTCAGCAACTAGTGAAAAGAATACACGCTGTGTCCCGAAAGGGCTGTGAGTCTAGTCAGAGTTACACTGAGTTGTTTGACTTAAGTAGCTAAATTACATAATGTTCAAGGTACTTGTCAAATCTAAATGAATTTTGTCAAGAAGCTGACCACAATATAATATACTCATCAGCCACATACTGTATTTTTGAGACCATCAAAGGATTTATGTACTTGTGGAGGGCGTGGGGGGGAAGCTGTTCTAGCATACTCTGGGGCATTTATCTTATGTGTTGTCTAGATATCATATCACCTTCTAATGCTCTTTAGCATTGTAATACAAGAAAGAGCTCATTCATCTTCTGAGAGGGTACTTAGGGATGATGATGTCATTCATACTTCCTTGACTCTTATGTCTGACCTCTTGTCTCTGCCTTCTAACTTCCTACTCTCATGGCTACTTGCAACAGAAAAAACTCTTCTGCAGAGTCAAACATCAGGCTTCAGCTCCCTTCTTCACCTTGGAAAGGTCACATTCCAAAATTTCAAGTGAAAAATCACAAAAATGTGAGCTTAAACTTGTTGTTTGTTCTTCAGTGGGTGAAGCTATAAATGTACTACTTAAGGATACGAGTTAGAACTAAGTTTTAAACTTACGCTTAAAATCTGTGTACGCATTATATTTTAAAAGATAAAGATAAAACTGCAAACACCTCTTAAGAGTGCAATGGCAAAACCAACATTTTGATACAGAGCCATTTAGAGAAGGATCTAAAATGTCAGCCATCTAGCTTAGTATACAAGAGTTTCAGCCTGTCCAGAACCTCCCATCTCTCCACATCTACACTGAGCACTGCATTATTGTATCATTTTCAGCAATTATAGTTTTATAAAGACTCATAAAAGCCATTCAAAATGTAAAGATCCTCCATTTACTGTAAAACTGAGGGAACTATGCCAGCCTAATGGGAAGTATAAAATAACAGGGCCATTTCACTAAAAAGATATTTGTACTCACACAAAGATGAAAACTTCTCGAGCAAATAAACAACTGAATTGTTTCCATATATTATAATTGAATCATGCTGAAGAAGTAAACACCATATAGATATTACAAAGACAGGAAGGCAAAATGAGAGAGAAAGACAACATGCTTCACTTTAGGGGTAAAAAACAAAAAAGCTTCTGCTTAACGCTGCCTATAGGAGGGAAGTGCACTGAATTCCTGTCACTGAATTTCAGTGGCAATTTGCAGAAAATAAGTCTACAGTGGGAGCTAGAACCTTAGCTTTTCCCAGCCATTGTAGCCTCATCAGCCTCCACCCAAACTGAAAATCACAGCCTAAATCTACAGCACTAAAAACAGTCATGCATGACCTTACCACCTGCTCCACAATAAGCCAACCTTATAAATAAAATATAGAAAGCCTATATGAGGCAGCAGAAAGAACAAACACTGAAGTGCAAATGCAAGCAGGCATCTAGCCATAAACATTGAGAATCAATGATTAGAACACCTCTTAACCACAAAGGTGATAAAAAGCACAGCAATAGGGAAAACACACCCTATTCAAGCAGCCTCTATTGCAAATACTGCTGACAAAAGAAAGAACAAAATTATGATCACCTGTAAGTCTGTCCTTGCAAGTCTCCCATCTTACCCCTATTATCCTCCTGTTAATATGGTGTGCTTAGATACGAAAAAAAGGTATCAGCCTCCTTTTTTAATCTAGACCACTCATACTGCCAGTCTTCATTTCCATAAATGATAAGCACATAACAGTGACAACAGAATTAGTAGCTAGCACAGATGTGTACTTCATCTAGATACACAGTAGCATGGAATAAACTAGCATTAATATAGTTGCATTGGAATAACTCTTCGAATAAACTGACATTTGAGAGTCTGGATGCTCCCACCATATTATCGTCAACTGAAACATCTGGCAAGTAATTTGGATGGCTTTGTTGCTAAAAGCTCTGGAAGTTCTCTGCTAATGTTAGGTCTCTAAGTCAAAGGGAGAAGAGTGGGTATGGAAAAGCAGATATGCAGGAAAAAAAATCACTCTGTCAGTGCTTAAATCACCTCTTTTAGGGCCTTTGTCCAACAGTGATTACATGACTCACATCTATGTCTGTAAAATTTTGATTCTCCTAAGTATGTTTACAGTATGTCTTGCCCCACTGTCATTAAGAAATCAACACTATGGTAATTCTCTGGCATCTTCTCAGCATTTCCCATAGGTTATCTTGCAAGCTCACACTGTGAGGATCTAAAGACAGATCCCCTCAGTTTGAAACATAGCAAGATCACAAAGGGAAACACATTTTTCACGCTGTACAAAAGGCTGCAGTATTTATTCCAGCGCGTAAAGACCAGTTCTTCTGCAAATACTTTTCCTTACTTATACAATCCCATCTTTCATACTATGATCTGTTTGTCAGACCCAGTGAATCATTAGAAGACAAAATAAATTACACTAGATCATGAATGGCTAAGCCCACATAAACTCAATTCAATAGCCAACAAAAGTCACCAACTTCCTTTACAGAAACCCCTCCGTCCCACCAGTTTACAATGACTCTACTATTCACATCTATCCAGACAACAATAAAGATTATTCTTGATTTATCCATGAACATATGAGCAAACAAATGATAACATTAGATTCTTTTCTTCTATCTGACATCAAACATTTGCCACAATGACCTAAAAGCACATTTTGAAGTCTAAATTTTCCTTACATGCCACAGCTACCTTCAGTCCCTGGGCAAAATCTAGAGAGAGACACGTACAAAGCAATTTCAGACAGGAACCTCAGGCATTTCTTTTTGAAAATTTACCCCAAACTATTTGTACCAGCATCTACAGTACTTTGAAGCAGATGTTCATTATTGAGATTAATGAGCTTTTAGGTTTGGGTTTGGGGGTTTTTTTTTGGTTTTGCATATGTAAGATTTTCTGATAGTTCCTCCTCTGCTCTTCATAGTATTAACATTCCTATTTCTTGAAAACAGCTGCAGATGAGATTTGCAGGGGAAAAAAAAAGTTATTACTCAAAGTCTTCTCCTGACCATTTAATATCCATAAATTTTTGGAAAATTGTCAAAGTCTCCTTATGGAAGAAGAAGAATGTTTTGAATTATTTGAAGGGTCTGGACTTAAGTAAAATTAAAAAGAATTTGGAAAAATGAGCAAGGACACTAAATTCTGAGACCATTGTTCAAAGATACTACACAGGCTGTTCTAGAAGCTTTGTTCTGTGGATCACATTATTGTGCCCATTAGAAAAATTCTCCAGTATATTGGGGATTAAAAAAAAGATTAAATGTGGCTTGCAGTTTTATGTGTGGTAGAAGGTAGGTATCCAATTATGTATTTGTAAGAGTAGAAAACATTTTATTTGGCAGATAGGCTGATCTCTATTTTCTATCATTTGTATATACAAAGACTTTCCAAACACAGGTCAAGTTGTATCACTTTTAAATTATTTTTCCATTAGGTCAAATCTAGAATATATTGGGTGGTACAATTCACATGACTGCATTTAAGTCTAGAGAGACAAATAATTATGCTTGGTATTGCAAAGCAAGAATGTCTATTGAGTTAAATCAGCAGAGCTATCCAGCAATTAAAGTGTAAATTGTACATACATATTATGTCCGTTTAATTTTCAGAGTTGGTCATTATTAATGCACTTACACATGTAAATATCTAAGTATGCCAAACTAGCTATTTTCTCTAAAAAACAAGTGTTCACTTATGCAGTTTAAGACCCACTGCATTTTCTTTTAATGAAGAGGAAAAAACCCCAACAAATCAGAACAGAAAAAAAACCCCACAAACAAAAAAAAACCAAACCAAACCCCCCAAACTCCATCATTTCATTAAGATCCATGAAACTCTCACTTTTCTGGATTGCATGCTTCAGGTAGGAAGTGTGAGTAGTTAGAAACTGAGAGTTCAAGTTATTTTTAATAGCAGGAGGAAACCTGAAAAAGTAAGACACATTGGAATTCTGACCTACAATGATATTCCACTATGTTCTGTGAAGAGTGAGTGCATAAAAATGTTGAAATAGAGATTGGAATAACGTTGGTAGGTTTTAGTATTACAGTTAAAACACTGCTCAGTCATAACCCCTACAAATGACTACTTTCACTTACATTTTATCATCGGCATAATTAAAAGAAGTCTTTTGAAAGGGGCATTCTCATTACAAGGAAGGACCACTTCAGACCCAATTGAAATGAAAAGGCAGACCATAGATTAGGTGTAGATACCAAGTGGTAATTTCCAGGGAAGCATAAAATGCCAACTGTGTAACAACTGTATTTTATAACTATGTGTTCAAAGGACTTACAGTATTTTATTGTACAAAGAGGCTTTGGCTCAGAAAGACTACTTCAATGAAGTGTCTGCTAACGTATGTTGTACAAAATTTTCAGCTTTCTTTTCAAAAACAAAAGATATTTTGTTACTAATACCATAATTTTAAATGTAAAGCCTTAAAAATTCAGCTGAAATTATCCAAAGCAAGTATAAATGTTGAATAATATGTATTTAAGAAATTAAATTTATCCAACATTTCACAGAGATAACATTATCTTTCTGTGTACACCTCCACAACATAAAACCAGACATGCCATTTTATACAATCTAGAGTTTCTTTTTCAGTGGTGGGTGAAAAGATTACCATTGTAACTACACCAACATTATTTGTGGAAGTGCTTCAATACTTGCCACTGATTTTTCAAAATACATCAATATTTAAGCAACTTTTTGGTCATCAAAGACTCTGACCTGTCATGCTAGTTTAAGGCTGAAAAAATGAAAGACAATTCAGATTTAAGATATTAATATTATTTATTTTGAATTTATTAAAAAGATACTTTTAGACATATTTTATTTGCCAGAAACTCACATTGGAAAAATTAAGCACCTCTACTCTGTAAAATGTTAGTACTTCAAGAGACAAGATGCTATGTCCAGAGGAAATTATGAATATAACATTATTAGTAAAGGTAATCAGGTCATCCTAAAGAAAAAATTATCAAAGATAAATTCCAAAATTTCTGTATCTTAGATCTCCTGTAATAGATGAACAAAAACCGTGTTACATGCATGTGGCTCTGCTTTAAAAAATGCTTCTGTGTTTTGTTTTCATTTTTCTCTCAGCAAACCTATCATTTGCCATATATAGTTACAAATATATTCCAAAACATTCTTTCAAACAAATTCAAAACACATATCCGTGTTTATACAAGTAGCATGAGATTGTATGCTGTTGTACTGAGAGGACATTTCAGTCCAGTTGAGTTATATCAACATAAGTTACATGATTGACTTTTACAATAGAAAGAAAAGGTTGTACTCAACTGTTATTGCCTCAATGGAAGAAAAAAAAAAATCAATGAAAGCAAAATGAACAAGAGATTCTGTCTGAGTTGTAGTTAATACTACTGAAGAGCTATGGATATTAAAAGGTCAAGAAATAAATTAGTCCAAGTGTTATGAAATGAATGATTTGGCTTATAATTGTATTGAGTGCAAATTGTTCACTGCCTATTAGACCAGGTAATTTTTAACCATGGAGCCTCAATTACTGTTCCATAAGCAATAATATAGTTGTAAGAGCCACTGGTTCGATCGAGTGACCTATGAGACATGCCAGGACAGCTGACTTTGCTATGATGGATCACTGAGCCTGATCTCCAAATGGTGCCAAACCTTCCCTTCCGTGAGGAGATCTCATAAAAGAAACATTACTGCTTGATTCATTTTACCAAAATGTTCGAGTTTTCTAGTGTCAGCAGTTGAGTACAGATTGTGAAGCTCTGTACTTTTTAGAAGAATTATGACAACAGGCACCTATTGCTTCCAGCACTTTCTGCTAAATAGCATCATGATGGTTAGGAGGATGCTTTTTCTGCTACTCAATTGGACTGTGTTGTGAGAAATACACAGCAATCATATTTTACATCACCACGTAAAGCCCTGCATAACACCTAAAACTAACTAGAAATGGAAACTGTAGGTAAGATTATAGACATTACTTCACACTTCCGCAATGCCCTGCATTCAAAGATCTCAAAGCACCACTTTAATGGGAACAAATTAAACTTCACAACATACTTTCTAGGAAAATATTCTCTCTCCCCCATCTTCATCAGAGACAGCCTTAAAGTATAGCTGTTTGTTTGAAGTCACAATGGTCTATGGTTACAACCAAGGCAAGTTTTGTAGGGTGAGGTAATATCTTTTATTAGACCTACTGATACAGGAAAGAAAAGTTACAGTCAGCACGTGGTAAGCAAGGCTTGGGCACCCAAAAGCTTGTCTGTTTTTTTTTTCCCCAATTATATCTGTTAGTCTAGTATACAATATTACCATTCCCTACAAATTCTGACAGCCTTAAACAGGGAAAATAAATTAATCTGATATTGCTTTTAGGCTATGAAGTAGCATATATGGTGCTTCATGAGGAGGAAAGGCAGCAGCTGCATTTCCCTATTGCTCCTAAGGGCATGGTGTTCCCCCTGAGCCAGGGCTCAAAATATGGCAATAAAGGTCTCACCACACTTCCCACAGGACTGGGCCTTAAAGAACTATAACTATGCAGTAACTACACGTGTCTGCTCTCTACTCATATATAAAATAAACTGAAAATGTAAATGGGAATTATCAAATAACCTGTGCAGAAGAAACCACAATAAGAAAAGCCTAATTAGAATAGATTGTACCACATGCAACCAAATCTTGTTTATATTGTCACTCTGCTGTATTTTTGATAAATCACTACATTCAAATAGTCTACTGGGAGGGTGATTTTCCATTTCATCTCTCCATTGAGCAAAAAGTGCCACATGACTAGAGTCTGAATTTCAATTTCACCAGCATACAGTTGAACTGAATATTATTTGGCACAATACAGTGTACCACTGAGCCACTAAATGGCTGATTTACTAAATTATTATTAGATGAGCTCTTGCTGTTCCAAGTGAAAGTGCAGTCACTGTCTTTCCTCATGGTGTGTTCAAATTGTTCTGTGTTTAAATATTCAGCATGAGGCTAATGTGAACTGATGAACTGAGACTACAAACGTTCACTTTCAATACAGACAGAGAGACAGAAATGCAACATATCATGCGGCCTGCGGAGGTGAAAATGATTTATATTTAAGGATGCTGCTGCCGACTTCCATTACTATAAGATATTCCTAATTAGCTTTGTGTTTGAATCAGGAGTTTGGAAACGTAGCTAAAAAACATCTCCAAAACTGAACCAGCTGTGTATCTATGGATGCTTCAGAATCCCAGTAAAGTGGTACTTCAGCCTGGATCTCTGTCAGTTTAGTGCATGAGCTGCTACCACTGTTTCACACTTTACTACCTTTAGTATTTGAGTTGCAACTTAAAAGCATCACCTGCAATTCGAACCTCAGCATCAGAAATCCTAGGAAAGGTTTTCTGACTGACATGGTGTGTAATTCTATGGCTTTTTGAGGTGGGGGAGATGAGGAAAAGGGAAAATAATTATTTTTTAAAAAGGTTAAAATAAAAGAAACAATTTCTTTACTGCCACCTGCTGGAGTTGACAATAACCCTTTGTCACGCCAAAAAAAGCAGCATCTTCATGTAGAGGACAGTTACGGCAAGCATTTAAAATACTGTGATCCCAGACACTTACAGTAGATTAGAATTTTTTATTGGTGCTGTGTTGCCATAACAACATAAAGACAGCAGATGACTTAAGCTAAGCTTGCAAAGCAAAAGGCTGCTCATCTGGCAGTTAAAATGAATACAGTTCACTTCACAAGTTCCCCATATGGACCCTTAGTGTATGGTAATGAGGATACCATATGGTGGGAGAAAATGCACAGAGAACAATTGTGCTCTACTGGATGAGTGAAGTGAGCAGGAAGTTATGAGGAAACACAGGAGAGAGATTTGTGCATGTGCTCTCTAACTCAAGGGTTTCTTTCAGAGGGGGGTTCTCTCCTTAATCTTCTCCTTAATATATACATGCATAGAAATGACAGAGAAACATATTGTACATTTTGCAACATCGTTCATCATAAACTGTCAGCTGTGTTTGTAAATCAGCTTGGTAAGATCTTATAAATTTGTAATTCTTAAAAGGTAAAAGTGCTAAGTTTTTAGACAAAGTGCAGGAAAATTTAAGCACTTCTGACAAGTAGAAACATTAGTGGTAATCATTTTAAAAATGCTTGCATCTTTCTGCCTGCATGTTTAGCTGTAAATAATGCCGCAATGAATAAAAGCTTTAAAAAGGGGAGGGGAGGATGAAATGGAATAAATATTTTTTATTTTATTTCAAAAAGGATAAAAAGTAATAGTTGATCAAAACCATATGCATGCAAGACTCTGCTGTAAATGTACATATGCTATACAGTACGCTGTACTAACCAGATCCTAAACCTGGTAAGACAGCTTGCTAAAGGCTGCAAAGTCAATTTTGTACTACACATGCTTCATAAAAGATGAATATAAATGCATTAGTTAGACACGGTGAGCTAAATTAGAAGGTCAGGCAGGGCTGGAAGGGCTGAAATATCACACAACCAATGACTGTAATTACTCTTTTTTTAAGTCTATTAAGTGGTGTTGTTCTATCAAGGCTCAGGGGTATAGGACATGAAGTACAAGATAAAGTAATGTGTATTTATTACTCCCACGGGATCAATTTACTAGATATTTTCAGCTCCATGGAGCAAAATACACAAATGCAGCCTTTGTTACTTTCTTCAAACTGTGGCTTTTTCCTTCAGAAGCTCTGCTCCTTGAAGGGACCGTGTTTACCTGTTTGGTATCTTCCTGCCACCCTCAGTTAATTGTTGTATTTAAAAACAGTTACAATACAGGAACAGAGAAATGTGAGGATCCCTCTTGCACGATGTTCAAACAAGTGGTTTGAGTTGCTCAGGTGGAATGTGCAGACTAGAAAATCCAATCCCAGGCATGATTTTTACCCCAAGGCAAAGCAGAAATCAGGAATGGAGAATGGCACAGAGCTCCTTGTCATCATGTTAGCCCTGATCTATTAAAAGTTTTGTCATAGATTCTAAATTACACCATCTGCTCTAATCATTTGCTGAGTAAATGCTGACCCACTTATAAAGAAAACTCACTGAAATGTGTATGCACACTGTTGACCTTCAGAAAGGAAAGGGCTCCTTGCCAGCCATTTGTATGTGGCTCTGCCCTTCAGCAAGCAGTGTGGCTCTGTCTCTTAGCTCCCTCTCATTTCAGACTCTGCATATTCCCAGACATGCCTCTGACATACACTTTCATAGCAGCCTTAAGCATCTTGGTTGTCTTCTTAATAGCTTCGAAACTCTCTCCCTGAATATTTTCAATAGGATAAACTGAAAATCAACCCCCCAGAATAAACCAAATAAGCTCCTCAACCAATTAAATGTCCAAACTGTTAGTACATTTAAAGCCCCTAACTGTTAAGGATTCAGTACCACCCTTAACTCTGGTCTCATATTCCTATAAATTTTACAGTACAGTGTAGAAACCAGCAAGCACGTATCATGCCCTCCTTGCTATACAGATAAATTCTAGTAGATCCTCTTCACATGTCCCCCCTTCCTGCCCATACTTAGGAAAAAAGTTTTCTATCAATCCTCTTGTTACACTGGGTGGAGGGGAAAAAAAACCCAAACCAACCAAATACACGCTTTCTTAGCTGAAGATTACTAAATTAGGTTAAAATACAACATCTAGAGTCAGCAGATGGAGTTGAATTCTGGAGTTTCCATTGTGTCTGTCTCAAGCAGCAAACCTGAGCTGCCTTGTCTCCATTGCTATTTTAACCTCTGCTAACATGCCTGGGCCAACCCACCCACATTTATAGACAACCTTTATTTGCAATATAAACAATACCCGTGACACGATGGATAAAGGGCAGGTCTGTGGGATTTCATATGGGAAAAGACAACTGCTTTTGCCAGCCACTGGTTCCTAATAACCACCTGTCTTCTATTAGTGTCCTAAATGAGGAGGTGGGATATGTCTTGAGGGGGGTCTAACAACTGACCAGAGAAAAGGAGCTGAAGGGATGGTTTAACCTGGTTACATGTGCTCTCTGCTCAGCAGGGAGGTCCCTATATGCTAGAGAGAGTCAGGCTCCACTTTCGTCTACATGAAGAGAAACCAGAAGCTCCCTTTCAGGAGTGATAAGGGGTCTGCTAGACAGAGCATTTACGCAACAGACTGGGAGGAAGAGTACGTCAGATCACGGAGGGGTCCACGCAGTGATTGCTTCTCAAACACAGGGTGAATAATCTTGTACTTAATCTAAATACAAGTGATGAGTTGTAAGAGGGGTGAAAATGGCAAATAAATTCTAGGAAATTGCATATAAAGAGGAATTGTTGTTATTAAATCATTTAGGATGGGTGTGTTTCAAATCTAGCTCACAGTTGAAACTATTTTACAGCTATAGCTGTGGAATTTTAACAAAATTGCACCGTTGCAACAGACCCGTTAAGGATTCATTTCAAGAACATTAGGATAGTCACATGAATGGACCTCAATAGTCTCAACACTTTGTTGTCATCTGAACTCTTCAGTGATTTCCACTGCAGTCATGTATGCAAGAACCAACAACACGTGTGTATTGTGTACATATATGCAAACATATGAGACAGGTAAGTTGCACACACCTGCACAGGCTTATTCCCCAGCTCCACAGGCAGGCTTTCTACAGCCTGCTCCTACAGGACAACGACATGATTTCTTAACATTAGCATCATGGTATTTCTTTTGACTTCTCCCCAGAGATCTCATTTCCTCTGATCTGCCTCTTTTCTGTATTAGAAAGGAAAGACTATACTGCCCAGCACACTCCTGGTACTTGATCTCACTCCAAGATTTGGGTGCTAATCCCACCACCTCTGTACTGCCTGTCTCTCCTGTTGGTGCTTGTGTTTGTGTGTGTGTGTGTATGTACAGACATGAACACCTGCTAGTGACAACCCTACTGGCTGCTTTCCCTGACCTGCTCTGTGCAAGTAGGAAGCAGGACTCTGGCCCATAACTGGCTCCATAGCCCAGCTGTCAACATCAGCTCCCACTCTTTTTTCTCCAGATACTATATATTGCATTTCTGCTTTAAACACATCTTTACATCAGCTCAGTCTAGCAGTCCAAAGACCCTAGTTACCAGGTGTTCCTGTTCTCCTTGCTCTTCCTACAGGACATTCTCCAATGGAATATGGCTGCTGAAGCACTGGGAGACAGAAGAAAAAAATAAAAATCTGTCTTTTTTCCTTGCCTATTTCCAGCAGATAGCTGGAATATTAAAAAAAAAAAAATCACAAAAAATCATCCCAGGCATGAACAATGAGCACTTCTGAAAATTCTGGTTCTAAACTAGTGGAGATCAAACTTCTCAAATAGCCTCAATGGTTTTAGAAATGCCTATGGATACAGGTATAGCTGTTAACTCCTCAGCTATGGAGGGCAAAGCATGTGTTAATGCTCACTTGATGGCCTCAACAATTCTCCTTGACTGTAGGGTCACACAGCAGAATGCTCTTGCTGCATGGGAAGGACTTGCATGCCCTTATGAAGACAAAAATTATTATAATTCCTGTTTCGTGAAAGATCTTTCATTCATCAGTAATGTTTTAGTGGAATAATGGCCACAAACCCTTGCAGCAGTTATACAAATGTCGTTTGTTTTATTTATTTAATGCGTAAGTACAAGCTTTTTAATGAACAGAAAGTGATGATGCACTGCCAAGACAATGGGGAAAGTGGAGGAAAGGATATTGAAAGCTTTGAGCACTGCTCTCCTTTCTGCTGTCTCACTCTGTCTCTCTCATACATTTGCCCTCTCTGCCCGTGGTTCCACTGTGGAAGCCATATGGCTTCCAACTCTCTTCTAAGTAGCCACTGAGAATTGTCTATAGTGGAATAATGCCAAAGCCCTTCCTGGTTTAATGACATGGGGAAGAGCGCTGTGCAGTGCTCACCCAGCACAGAGACTCACTGCGTCCTTGATTATGATCCTGGAGCCAGCAAGCGATGCTGGGAATTGAACCATCAGTGCCTCAAATACAGAAGTCGACATGTGCCAACCCCTGCTGCATTCAGTCTCTGTGCGTGGCATATTAATGAGTCTTGAACTTGAGGACCAACCTTCAAGCTTGTATAGAAAGAATTACCCAAAGACAAACAGAAAAAGGTCCTCTTTGTCCTGTTTCTCTCTAACCTTGCATGGTGACGCTAGTTTCTTCACTGAGTTTGTTCAGTACTCAAACAGTAACTTTTTTTTTAGGCCATCACATCATACCTCTGCAAACCTAACCTTGAACACTAGGTTCAGGGAAGATTTGCAGCGTTTCTTTTGGGCGTTGCAAATGCCTGGTGCATAGTGAAGGCTGGTCTTTTATTTTCTGAGAAACAGTTTTTCTCCACGTGCACATTTGGCAGCAGATACACGGTACAGATGAAAGAGCCTCTACAGAAGGATGCTCTCTTTCTTTGGAAAGGGTTGCACCTCTGGAGGGAAATTTGACAACCTGTGAAAGCTGTGTCCTGCTGCAAATCTGTCCAAAAGTCAGAGAAAGGGACAGCTTGTAGAGGATGAACAGAGCCAATGTAAAATGTAACTCTCCAGGACACCATGTTTCTCTGGTGGTAAGAGAGAAGGACAACACATCATCTACCCCAAAACCATATCCTACAGCCTTCCTAGGCAAAGATAAAGACTTAACGTTCCTATAATAAAATCACACACTGAATTTTATTTCTGTCAAGAAATAAAACAACTTAAGTTACAGTGTTTGTGACATATCACCTTTGAAACACTAGAAATTTAACTAATCAAAACCCAAAACAATCCCTGATGAAAACCTACTGACAGCTATGGAAAAAAGGTCACAAGATTTACCCAGTCACAAAGGAGTGTATTATTTGAGGGATCTAGCCTAAGGCATCAAAGCCCAAGTTGTTCAATGTCTCAGGTCTGCAAATTCACGTTTTTCTTTCCTTAAGTCAAAGATAGAGTTTTTCAAACACACACACTTGGCCAATTTGACTCCCGAACTCACTCAGTAACAGCCATGATGCTAGAGCAGATTAAAAGGTAACACATAGTGTCACTTGGTCACATACAGTCACTGCAGCTCATGTCTGCTATTGCTTAGTGTTCCTGTAGCAAAGAGCAACACTTTTTCAAATACTCCACCTCTTTCTCCGGTGTCTCACAAAACTCACCACAAATTCTCACCAGAAAAAGTACAGTACAGCAATGGAGCAAGAATAGATATAAGTGCAGACCCAGACAGTGTTTTCACAGGACAAGGCAGAAGTACTGGAAGCCTATGTGAATTATTCTCTTTCTTCCTCAGCTTTTGACAGAAATCAACAAAAACACTCCCACTAATTCTGATGGGAACAAACACCAAATCACTTTACTATGCATTGCTTTAATTATTTCAGCGATCCTGAAATAAAACAGTATATAACAATTATTATCCTAAACCAATAGATGGTGCAGCAGCGGTGGACCCACATTCCCTGAAGATCCAAATAACTTGATTTTATCAGTGGCAAAGTTCTCAAAATTATTCTGGTAAGCACTACTGTGATACCAAACCCAAGAAACATCATTCTTCTATGAATAAGCTGCTCAGGTTCCAAACTATCCACCAAAAATATGTTCTTTGTTAAGTGTTTCAAAACACAGAGTAAGGGTTGCTTTTTGGGAAGGCAAGAGCTGTTTGAGTTAGCTGTGATTCAGAAATTCACAGAAACCTCATAAGCTTACAATGAAAACTGCTGTTTGGGCTTTACTGGTCATGCCTCTGTTTCAACTTATCTGAGTTGGGTACCAAACCAGGACCACTACATTTACAGTCTTGCACTTTCAGACAGAAACATGCAGTAACCAGCTTTACCATATTTAATAAAACAATAAACTTTGTGCTGACCTTTGGCAAGCGTTCGGGGTCACCAGGGTGCCGGGGTATAACCTTCTGTAACCTTTGGAAACCATAGTCAATGGTGGGTTCGTTCAGAGCTGAAACAACAACAAACATCATCATGATGTGACAAACGCACAGCAAGCAGGCTCAGTCGCACTGTAACAATTGGCAATGTATTGTGAGACCAAGGAAGGATCACAGCAAATCCTCTTTTAGTGAAATCAGCACTGAGTATGAAGTCTTGGCTCAAATGCTGTTTGAGGTTGGTTCTCAGGCTTTGGTTCAAACAGCAATGCAAACTTTGCCGCTTCAGTTCCTAAAACAATGTTGCTGGAAAATTTGGGGATACTTCTTCCAAATAGGAAGCAATTATTATCTCTGAAAGCTATGATTAAATTAATTTGATAAATACTTTTCACCCCATGTTGGGTTTTTTCCTGCTTTCAAATTACGAGGAAGGTCCTTCGTGATTGCAAGAAAAGAGAAGTAACTATTAGGGACTCTCATTGTTTCAGATTCCATTATATGTTTAATATGCTCCATGTGCAATGATCACATATAATTTTGTTGTGAACTACAGGCATTTGTCTTGGCAGAGGCTTTAGTTTTTACTCATCAACACTGACTTCAGCAGCCCAGCTCAGGCTCAGATCAGCATTAAACTGATCCAAAAGTCTTAATGAATTAAAAAAAAATGGTTTTAGTTCATCTTTCCCCAGTCCCTGTCCAATAAAATAAAGGAGAGAAATGATGGAAGTGGAACACTTTAATCTTCATGAAAATGCTGGTCTGCCTGCATTAATCAAAGCTCTGATTCTGCCAAGCCTTTAAGCACATGCTTATCTGTAAGCACATACTTAAACCCATTTGCTTTCAGCAAAGCAAATTTGAGCATATTATGTTTTTATATGATTGCCTATAATTACAGGGGACTGCACTGAATGACCTTCTAGCTATATTTCTAGTCATATGATCACTTTAAAACTCAGATGTTAGTGAGACTTCAACATGTGCTTAAAATTTCCTAAGTGCTTTGGTGAACTGGAACAACAGTCAAGCATTCTCAAGCACCTCCAAACAACAGCGCATCTTGACTCTTCCATGCCAATAAAGATGATGAAATTTTCCACAGCAATTTGTTTGTAATTTTTTGAATTAAGTAAAAAAAAAAAAAAACAAACCCAAACCATCCAATATGGATTTATTCAGGTTTGGGTTTCTTTTTTTTTTTTTTTGTGAGAAGGTTTGTTTTTTGGGGTAATTTAAAAGTTTTTGTTACTTTGTCTTAGTTTATTCATAGCAAAAAAGAAAAAAATTCTTGCACAAGGTCTAACTTCTAAATTATGCATATATCTTGCATCTTTATGATGGTTTTATTATTAACTTTATTATGTGGCTAGAATGATGCCATCTGATTCCTGCGAAGAGATTTAACTTCAGACTCTATCTCCAAGTCTCACTTGTGTAAGCACTCCCATGTGGCTCAACAATGTTTATCCCAAAGCAGGTTATACAGTTCCATTAGTCTGATCAACATGGCACAATTTGTCCACTTTTCAAGTGAAAAGAACATATTTTCATACTCCTAACATTGAAGATCTTTAGCCAGACCACATTGCTATCATTAAAGGAATACCTAATCCCTGGCTTGTTTTTAGTTAATTGGTGTTCCATAAACAATCCCACAGAACAGCCCATTTTCTAAAGAAACTTTCATTTAAATTATTATTTTTAAACCACATTTCCACAGCAGATGGTCCTACTGGCAACCAAAGAGTCAGATTTTTGTATCCTCCTGAACTGTCAGTACATCCCAGCTCTGTAAGCAGGCTCAGTGATGCTACTGCAAGTTGGGGGAAAAGGTTGTGTTGGAGAATACACATTTACCCAACAGCAGTGAGACAGAGGTGTGTGACTAATGGGGACTGGCTGGAGAGACACACAGCCCAACAGAATCTCAACATTTCTTTAGTGTCAGAAAGGAATCTTCTGAGCAAATCCTCAAATTACAGTACTGTGGTAACACAAGACTGGAAATCTTTCCAGATTTTACTTTCTGGGTTATTATCAGAAGTTTTTTATTGCCCCAAAGATCATGGCATCCCTCTAGCTTCCTTGGTTTTCCACATGCATTTCCTTTTATCAGGAATATCTGAATTTGATCTTTCTTTATATTCAGGTCATTGTAAGGAAGGAGTGAGAATAAGGTTTTCCCCATCTTGTGCCCTTGTTGGTTTTGGGATGATTTGGCCTTTTTCCCATTTTTCTTTTCACACTCTGGCCACATGCTGTCCACTCTGTTGTGTAGTTTTGCAGAAAACATCACAATACCTGGGTTTGTAAACCCCCTGTTTCATTACCTTCAGTTTCTTTACATGGATTCTTATTGTGGACCCGTTTAGTTTAGATCTTCAAATTTTACAACAAATTAATTTACTCCTATTTATATTTATTATAAAAAATAGCTCTACTCTGGAAAGATTAAAAAACAACCCATTACAGTTCTAATTTACATTTCTTTTACAAATGTTACGTGATTTTAGCACGGTTCTGTCAAATGTGCTTCTTCTCTAATTCAGTCTAGTTTATGGCCATTTTCCCTTTACATCCTTTGGGAAGGTAGTTACTAAATTCTGCAATATTATAAATGGAGGCCAGTTCTGAAATCCCCCCCAGAGATAGCAGTCATTTTCTCATATCTTCCCACACATTCAACACATTTGAAATCCACAGAGTATTTCCTGTGAGTATTTTGTGAACTAAATGACCAAAAAAAACGTTAATTTTATGGTCCAATCTCACCAGGCATCAAGCATCCTCTGAGAAATACTGAAAACTTTCTGCTTCAAATAGCTTCAGCTTTACTTCAGTGGGGGGGGAGAGGATGCACACAGCAATTTGCAGGATTGGGTCCTAAACTGTAGTTGTCAAATATCACTGTCTTTAACTGTTCAATCCTTTCAGTATTAGTTAAAATAAATAAGAAAAAATCTTTAGCTGCCTGAACATCTAACCACAGATTGGATGAGATCAGCCCTCCATTCCTCAGTACATTTATGATCCAAGTCGAATGTAATTACTCATATCTTTAAGAAAAAGCTCTATTTAAATATTTCACCCCACCTTCAGTGTTAAGGCCACACCAATTCCTCTGTCAGTAGCTGGCAAAATTCCAAGGAAAAGGTGATATCCTGATCTCTAAGCATTGTGAAAGAGCCAGAGCTCAGGCCACCGTTTGTGGCAGCTAAGACAACGTTTTGCCTCTGTCCCCAGTACACAGGAGCCTGGTCTCTGCCTTTGAAGTCCGTTGACAATAACACATTTCCCATTGCTCTAGTTCAAAGAATGGGGTTGGATTTTTTTAACATGATTGGAAAAAAAGAATCAATAAGAAATACAGACTCTCTATTTGTGTTCTTGACATCCATACATTAGAAACAAGCTAACAAATACTGTACTTAAAATGCATTCCCATTACCCTAAATTTTAAAAGTACTATTGAAAGTACTGCTAACTTTAAAAAACTGTACTAAATTCAAATAGGTCCCAAGGCTAATGGAAGCAATTTGTATACCAACCCAAACTGACTGGCCCACTTTTCAAAATACAGGTATGATAATCTTGCGGTTTTAAAAGGACATTTAAATTGAAATACTGTGAATTTAGTACATAATTATACCAATAGAACCCTTTAACTTGTCAACTTGTAAATCTAAAAGGCTATCAATCATTTCTAAAGAGGAAATAAACCTTAAAATTCTTTGATTGACAGTGCTTACTTTTTATGTAGGAAAAAAAAGAGTAAAGTGGCCAGAAATCCATTTACAAAAGTACATTGTTTTACATAGGTGAGTAAAAAGCCAATAATTACACCTCCAAAAGACATATAAATCAAAGTAAGTACTTTTCCCTCACTTACATATTTTAAGTTGCAGTAAACTTCAGGTAACTTTATATTAAAATACTTTTCCAAATGCAAAGCTTATTGAAGCCATTAATAGAGTAGCATTTTCATTTAAGCTAATATAATCATTTTTGCAAATACAAGATTTAAGCCATTTTTCTCCTTCCAAACAATAAACTTTCAGCCTGTCTCTTGTGTGAATTAACTAAAATTACACCCAGGTGTACAAAATCTGTCTATCTATCCTAGTGTATGAGTTAAGGCACAATATTTATTATTCTTACCATTTTATGAATTACTTCTTAAACCCTTGAGGAAGAACTTTCTTTCAAATTAGACTCTAACAGAATAATCCATGAAGCTCTTTATGCAGCAAGTCTAAAGCCATAACTTATAAAATCTAAGGCTTTTAATCAAGAAAATGCACAATGTCTATGGAAATAAGGATGCGTACATTATATTCATCTTTTCAAAGTCCAACTTATTTTTCAACAGAAATGCAGGTTATGCCTCTGAGAAGAATAACTATAATTCCAAATTCTGTACGAATAATTTTAATAGCTGCATGTAGATAATCCACCATCTTTAAAAGTGTTCTTTTTAACTAGTCATGGAGGGCTTTTTTTAATATTTCACATAATGAATTCCTACTGTGTCAATAAAGCTTTGGTTGTTAATTGAATGACTGTCTGATGTATCCGAGAGAGGAATTTGTTTCTCTGGCCATGCTGCCAACTTACAGCAGAATGATCGACACTTAATATCAGCAATTAAAAGGACCTGTTCAAATATCGTATGGAATTTGTAGCTTGGGGTAGTGTAGGAGAACTCTTTACCAAGGAAAACTCATTCAGT
The DNA here is from genome assembly GCF_000696875.1 of Nestor notabilis. NCBI lineage: Eukaryota > Metazoa > Chordata > Aves > Psittaciformes > Psittacidae > Nestor > Nestor notabilis. Next base: position 39,828 of record NW_009921470.1, on the reverse strand, counting down.
GAATGCAGAGAGTAATTGAATTAGATGCATTTTAACATTATTGTTCAAAGAAAAATAAACACACACTACATAGAAGCATTATGGAAATATTTCTGAATGTAAAACATATTCAGTTAATTTGTTTCCCATGCATTCATGGTTTCATTTATTCCTTTTATTTTTCAGCCCTTGTTTCTTTTTCATTCTGTTTGACCTAAAACCAATGAGAAAGCAGCACTTAGACCTATGAACTTCCCATGTGCTTTTCCAGTGGAAAAAGCTGCAAGGAGAGGGAAGGGACTCTAAGGGCTCAAATAACAAAAACAAAATAAGGCTGAAGGCTACAAACAAATTGGCTTCAGGTCCACAGGTCTGACTGTTCCTATCTCAGATGAGAAATCTGGTCTTGATTGTTTTAAGTGAAACACCCAAGGAAAGACTGCACATGGGAATTAAATGTCACACAGTGCTGGTGCACCAGAGAGTCACTGGGTTTTTTGGAAGGCAGACGTATTGTGGGGGAGAGTTTGAAGAAGGTAAGAATGACCTGCAGAAGTGCACAGATATAATGGTTTCAGATTTTGTCCAGGAGGTAGTAGCTACAACAGTGGAATGAAAGAAGATTCTTTAGACTCTACCTTTGTCTCTACAAACCTTTTTTCTTTAAAGTTGATTCTACAAAAAAATTAAACACCTAGTGGCAAGTTCTGAACTATAATGTCAATAAGATGTGGCTTTAGGGTCTACAATGGAGTTGTTTTGATTTCTTTTCCTGTCTGATGAAACTTCATCAAAACGTAAACAGAAGTCGGCTCTGTGGCAAAGATACACAAAGTTACCCATCTCAATACCTTATAGCCACAAAAGAGAGTATGAAGAAATCCTTGAAAAATGCTGCAGCAGTGTCACAGCAATGAACACCAGGCCAGGAAACGCATTTAACATGTCTGTCTGTGCTCAGATTGAGCCAGGTGAGAACATCTGAAGGCACAGACAATAAATATTTTAAATAAAATGAAGGGCAGCTAGGAAGGCAGACTCTTCAATGGGAGCCTCTCAACCTTAGCATCTTCAGAGGCATTTTACAACTTAGGACTTCTTTTCTTGTGGACATTTGGCCTCTTCCTCCACTCAGATGCCTAACTCTATATAATCAGCTCTCTTCCTTTTTAAACTGTATTTCTACTGAGAAATAGCAGTATGGGCTACAGTTGCTGACTACTGACTACAGCAACAACTGACAGTAGCCACACAAAAGGTTGTGGCTTCCGACTCCCCACTCATACCAAACATGGGCTCTTTGAGGTGATGGAAAGTAGGAGATCCAGCCTCTCCTAGAGGCAAGATGCTGCCACCAAACTGATTCAGGGTATTTAACCCTTTGCTAACAGCCTGTAGCTTCTGTCTCTAAGCTCTGGGTGATTTCTGCTAGAAGCCCTTGACCTAACAAAATAAAACCTTGACTCTGGGAGATAGGAATAGGAAAGGGCAGACCATATTAATATCAAACTCCAGGTGCCAAAATGCCTTGCTAAGGCCCTGCAGTACAGCAGTGCTGACAATGGAGGATATTATAAAGCAACATCTTGACATGGCATGCTGTAAGAAAACCCTACCCAACAACTCTACAAAGACAGGAAAAAACCAAAACAACCCAAAACACTTCAAAACCCCATCATCAAATGAAAAAAAGTCTGTTTTGCAAATCTCCCTGCAAAGACTATTCCTTTGCTAATTAAAGGCTGTTAAGTGAAAACATGCAAGCATTTGAGCTATTTGTTGTTGTTGTTGTTGTGAATTTGGCTTGCTTTTTGTAAAGTTTCCTTTCCACTGACTTTCCCTGGAGTGTTTATTCCCACCAGCAATGGAAAACGGAAGCGGGTGGGACAGCAAGAGCCTGCACAGAAAGGTTTGAGCTAGAAAGGCCCTTCCAGTGCTAACTCATAATTTCCTTTCTTTTCTGGTCTCAGTACTCCTCACTTAGACATACTCCTGTGCATTGACTTTCCATTTTTAAAATCAAACTGTGACATGATGTCATTTTTGTAATTAGAAAGAGGTAGACATACCCAAAATAGAATTCCTATATTTTATTGCTGTGTAATGCCCAGACACCACATGCACGTGCCAAGCAATAAGAAAAATGCAGATAAATCTAACGCTAGATCTCTTGAGTTTCCCTACTGACTGCTCTTTACTTGAACTAAAGATGCAATAGGCCAGTGTTTGAGGCAGCTCCAGTGTGTTCATCAGTGTTATTACAAACATGATAGGCCATGATATTTTCTTCCTGATAGCCAATAAGAACCAGGAGTTATTCCCTTCCTACCTAGACCAGTCTCTGCAGCCAGCAGTCTGCTGAAGATGCAAGGAATGCAAGTCCTGAGCCAATTTTTTTATGTAAGTTGCAGAATGAAATTACTAGATCTGTCTAGCAAGAATCATGTATTGATTTCTCAAAATACGCTAACTTTGAATGCTCACACATAGCAACCTGCAATTTGGCTTGAAAAAAAGAAATTAAAGAATTTGTGAGCTTCAGAGTTTCTTCCTCTTCTGACTGCGCCGACCTCTTGTCTAACAGTGAAGATTTGGCCTTGAGGGAGTCTGAAACCGAGTCCAGTTCCAGGCACTGGAATTTAAACATAACAATTTCAGAGTAGGCTGGTAGAATTCACTGGGGATATGTGTACAGAGGGACAGAAGGAAATTAATGCATGGTTACTTCATCTAGTCATCTAGGTTAATTGATGCATCTTTGGCAGTCATTATAAAAAGGGAAAGAATAGCATTTACATGTGAATATTTTCCTATTTGTCAAACACATTCTAGTGATGCACAGGAGCACACAGCAAAAAATTTACTGAAAATGGCTAGCTCTCAGTGGATTACCCCTTCATTGACATACATAAACACAGATGTACACATACACACAAGCATGAAAATGCATACATGTCAAAACTGAACGTAATGGATGCCTAAGGTTAGCTATAAGAAATATATTTTGGTCTACTTTAAAACATTTTAAAAAATAAAGACACTGCATTTATTTTTAAACTGTTGGTGCAGAAGCAGAGATGTAACATACGGAGAGTAGGAAATGCTAAATGTCACCTTATGTAACCTTTTCTTTCTTTTTTTTTACTATGCATAATTTCAACATTTTCCCTTTGCACGGACTCCTTAAATCCTACATTGTAGGTGCAGACACCTTTAAAATTTTCATAGCCATCATTTTGTATAACATAGTTTCTTTTTGTCACCGTTCACAAACTCCTTTGGGGTAGACAGCATTCAAAACCATTGTTGTAACATGTTGATATACAGGAATATTTGCTTTTGAACAACCCCTCTCTCGCGCCCACTTTTAACCTGCTATTTCTCATCTTCTTTTCAGTTTATTTAAAAATGTCTACTACCAGGGGATGCAGAGATGAAAACCTCAGCATCCTGTCTGAATGCCAAAGCCTTTCCTATCAGAATGTATCTTAGCCTCAATTTGGCTGTTTTTCAAAATTGTACTGATGTGCAAGTACTCTATGGTCAGAGCAAAAAGAATCTTCAAGAGAGAAAATTGGAAAAACACCAGCTATCACATCCAAAATCTCTGCAAATGAGATTTACGGAGAAATACTAGAAGAGCTGGATCATAAAAATGAGATGAACTGTGCCTAGCTGTAATGAACATCATAGGTGTGATATTCTTGGAAGACACTGACCTCGTGTGAGGTTTAATTTAGGTCTTTAATCCCTTCCCATAACTAAGCTTAAATCCCTTGAGAAAACAATAGTTTTCAAACATCTTTATTTCTTTGATTTTTCCACATGAAATTGCGATAAGGCTACTCACTTGAAAGGAAAAGGACCGTTTTGGATACATCCTCGATGAGGCAGCAAATTGTTTAAAAGTAAAACAGCTGGGTTTGTTGTTTGCTACTTTGTAACATTTAAATAGAAATGTATAACTTGAGAGCTCTCAGTGGTTTCTTATTTGAGCAGCATTTTCATCACTTGCTTCTATAATTTTTCAGGGTTTTTTTTGCAAAAATTTTGACAACTGTTATCAAGGGTTAAAAAAAAAATCATACCAGCCTGTCTGATAAACATGTTTCCCTGCCCTCACACCCCAGTGAGCACTGTGACACTATACTTTTATCATCTCGTGTGTGCTCAGAATGAGCTTAGAACAGCAATTGCCAGGAATAGGCAGGCGATAAACTGCATTGATTTAACACATCTTGTTTTCAATCATGCTCGGATTTTCTGAGCACGCATTTTCCCTGTACTCCAGCTTGTAGCTTTTATCTGACGAGCTGATCCCTTTTCACTGGAAAATGAAAAGGTCGCACAATAAGACACGGTTTACTGGAACTTGAGCACGCACCAGGGAAAGTATTTTAGATAAATACTGTCAGACATAGTGGAGCTGAATTTCAACAACACAATTGCTAAACAACAATACTTATTACTCTCTAGAACAAGCCTACAAGCAACTTATGGCTCACAGCAGGGGACATCTCAGAGTTAGGCTCAATAGTTAAAGAACCTTATTCAAGCCTGTTTAAGGATGCAGGACTGCTTTTGCCTTACATGCACCAACTAGCCATACCTCAGGACCAAACTAAGGACCTCCTCTATTGCTTTCCAAGGTAATTTATAAATGACAGAAAACCACATCAATGACTTTTCTTTTTCTTTTTTTTTCTTTTTTTTTGGCAGACAGGTGATTGACTACATGCTTGATTTAATTTAATCAAATGGGGTACTGGGTGGTGGTAAAAAGAAAATTATCCATATGTGAAAGTAATTTAACTGAAACTAATTAATTAACCAAGGTGAGTTGCTGAGGAGGTCGGTAAACAAGCAAGGAGTAATATGGCATGACCCATCTATCAATGGCCAAGGTACAGTAGGCTCATAACAATAATTCTAATTTGTTTTTCCCCTCCCTTTGAAGTGACTGCAATGATCCTGGCCAATACAGTACTGAAAGCAAAATATCTTTATTTATTCCTACCAGAAGGAGCAAAGAAAACTTCCAAATTATTCTTTACTACACTGATTATACCCAAGAAAAGATCTCACTAGTCAAACAGGGAACCTGACTTAATTTTCCTCCTCAGCCCAAATGGACTAACGCTCATGTCCCCACAAGGGTTCAGCTGCCAGTCTGCAGTCAAGGAGTGGTGACTGGTTTACTGCAGTCACAGACCCCCTTTGGCACCTCCTTCCCATGCACATACACGGAGATGCACGAGGTCCTCACCTGCTCGCACATCTTGTACTGACTGCAGCATCCAAACCTACCAAATCCACCTTTGGAAGAGACTCATTTCTGCCAGTGGTTCCCAATCTGCTCCCCTCTTACAGCAGCCTTTCTCAGGACTGGGACCCTGTTTTTCATGGACCCCAAACAGCCCCCAAACCTCCCCCCTCATTAAAGGTATTCCCGCACCACTGCCAAAAAGCCAGCCCAGCCCCTTAATGAATAATTTGGACTGTAAGTGAGAACAACATGTTTAATAGAGGATTTCCTTCAACACAGGTGATTTGCTCTGACAACAGTGGGTTCAGCCCCATAGTGTTATCCTGAACGTACCATGCCGTGCTAGCTCACCCATGTAAGCACTCTTACATGGCAAACATAGTGTAAACGGGTGACGTCTGCAGGTGGAAGCAGTCCTTCCCACCTTTTGTTGTCTCCCTGGTATATCATTCATCATTTTTGCTTACAATTACAGATAGTCCGTCAATCTCTGCAAACGTATGATGGGAGTAAGAACCTCCAGCCCCTGATCCAATCTGCACTTTTGGAGAGAGCAGCTGTGCTTCTCCAGGTGGCTGGTCACTAAGACAGACAGCTGCTGGCTCAGCTTAGCTGTAACAGTTAATGAGACAGAGTGATAACTCCTGTTCCTTCTGAAGTTGCAATACAAGGAGAAGTCCCCCAAACAAAGTACGATCCCCACAAAAATCCTTTTCACTTGTCAGCAGTGTCAGTGCAAAACTGGCGTGAAATATTTATGTTTTCCTTCCTTCTCCTGAATGTGCTTATTAGTCATTTAAGCCCAGCATAAACTCATCTTAAATTCACTTTGTCCAAGATCCTTAACCAGCATAAAGCAGAATCATTCTGGCAATTTTTATGAAACTATACTGATACTGGCTGAAACTTTACTGGCTGATGCTTAGTTTATATTTTGCATATATGCATGAGATAGCCAAGCCTCCACCTCTAGTCAGATACATCCATCTTTCTTGGATGTTCTGCTCATATTGTAAGCTTTACAGAAAGAATATGGTAAATATTATTTAAATTACATTTTGAATTATAATTTCAAATAGGTAAGTCACAAACAAAGTGATAGACCTCAAGAAAAGTATAAAGTAAAATCCAACTTTGCATGCAATGCCACTTTACATTCAGCCTTGTGAGCCTGTCTGCAAGAAAACTCATACAGGCATCGATTTCTGCCTCTCACCAGGCAAGTTTTTTTGCTAGATGAGTAAGTTGAAAATCTGTGCTGCATTTTAGGGTTATCTCATGCAACACAGGCAGAATTCTGATATGTCTTCTTCATTAAGTGCTCATAATCCCAGAAATGAAAGTAACTCATTTCTTCCCAGGGTGCCTGTTAACTGAGAAACTCATCTTAATTGAATGCACAGATCAGTTAACCATCTTCAGATTCGCAAACCATTAGTGCCCCATTTGCACAGCAGCTCTGCTGGCAGGTCTCCTCCCACCACTGCGCTTGG
>NW_009921470.1:0-33059 GCF_000696875.1 Nestor notabilis | reverse complement strand
CAGCAGAAGAGGGGAGGTGCTGGAGGCGATGAGTGAGCACTGCCAAGGGCTTATGCTCATGACAAAATGAGTGTTCTGGGGCCAAACAGGCCTTTACTAAATTGCTGGCGCTAGATCACCTTGCAAGTCAATTACAGAGAAATCAACAAATACTGCAGCTCTGCCCCCAAACACGAGTTAAGTAGCCTCCAAACACACCTACAGAGAGATCACTAATCTGGAATCTGGAGTCTCACAGGCATAAGAGAAGAGGAAGTAAAAATAATTGCCTATATCACTCCCTTTGCATCTTGCCTCTCTCCCATCATCACAATTTAACATCTAGAATATACCTGGTAAACCAGCAAAGATGAGTATGGAAATTAAAATATCCCAGGTGCAACTGTTAGCCTACAAAGCTGATGCTGCAAGAAGAAACTGTAAAAGGTGAGGATGTGAGGAATCAGACCGAAACTCACTGTCCTGTTATGGAACACTTCCAATGTTCATTTACAGCAGGAGTGAACCAACCTTTGGTTCTTCGGTGGTCACTGCTGAGTTTTGGATATGCAGCAAAACATCTCTGATGGTTGCTGACACCCCAAAGCTGTAACCACATCTCTGCACTCATCCATGCCCATCTACCAACTCACCAACTCTGTTCTGAGGTAGCTGAAACTTTTTTACACTCAAATAGGGCTCACCAAAATTAGATATTTTCCTTTTAATAGGATTTTTAAAAGGATTTAGTGTTACTGGATTAATTTTTCCTAAACCAGAAATATTATAGTTTCCCTAATTCAAGGCAGAAGTATAAAAAACAGATTAAAGACTGCAAGATGATCAGAAGAATAGAGGAGAAGATAAAAAGTTACCATGGATAACCAGAAACAATCACACAGGTTTATAATCATGCATTTGTATTTGTTTATTTCCTAATTTTCTAGGTATCATCGGCAGCCTATAGGAAAATTCATATCCTAGCTCTGAAGTTATCAATAAAATACCTTCAAAGTAGCAGAGTATTGCCCATTTTCTCCTGCATAAAATAAATACCTTCCATTCAATTCAAACTGAAACCCAAACCCCACTGTAACGAACTACATTATTCTGTACAAATTAGTTTCTAGTAGATTTCATGAGAATTGTTGTCATTATAAATAATTGCCACCAAAACATACGTGTATCCTATTAATATGCCTCAAAGTTCAATACCAGCAACAAACAGTATCATCAGGTGATAAAAACGAAGATGTTGCAAGTGTGATGTGAAAGAAGAGTATCCAAATGGTTAAATCTAATTTAGCAATTTGCAAATTGCTGGTCTAAAAGGAGGAATTTAACATTAATCTTGCTGGAAGTGGCATACTTATCAGTAACTGATTTGTGGCTTTCCAGGCAGTAAGCAATATGTATAAATATACTTCTGGGTCCATCAGCAGGATGCAAGAATGCGCTTAAACACAAAAACTCACTAAGGCCCCGAATGCAAAAAGTATTAAGCACCTGGCAGCCAGAGTTAATTAGTCTGTGCAGAGCAATGCACTGATGATGCTGCTCCTTCTCCCGCTCCAAGCCAGCTCCACCACACTGGCCTGGGGCATCTCTGCTTTCTGCTCTCTTGTGCTGTGTATATGTAACTCTAGAGTGAAGCTTTTTCTTCCTCCCCCATGATCCCCGTGCATGCCAAGCCTATCATTTTGGTATATAACCACTTACTGTAAGGACATTTCAGCTCACTGAAGAGGACACAGGGACAGAGATGGAAAGGAGCAGCCTCCTGCACTGACTGCGTTGCACACTTAAAAAAGGAGCTACTTGTATTTTGGCATTTAGCTGCTGTTGAAAGCAAGCCCAAAGGCTATCAGAAACTGGCTCCATGCAGGGAAGAAATTACAAAAATGTCCAGTACCTTTGGCTTCAGAAAAAATCGCTTTGGTTTTGCACTGAAAAGACTGTGCTAATGCCTGGCACCTCTTGTACAAGGCTGGGCTGGCACTGCCTGTTCTTGCAGAGCCAGGGGACAGCCAACGAGGTACAGACCACAGCTTAGATGTCTCTTGAGACAGGAGATTCCCACCAGAGGAGTTTACTCACTTCACTGGCATTGATTTTTACTTTCTGTGTGGTCTCTTCCCTGACTGAGCCAATGATACACATGCAGTGGCAAAAGTAGTGATTCAATATAAATTTAAGTTGTAGCTGATTGAGTAAAATATGGACACTGACAAGGTATTGTGTCTTATTAAACACTAATGTGCTTGCATAATTAATTGTCTTTAAAAATGTGCTATTTTTACATCTTTGCTTAACAAAGTCCTAACAATCTCCTCCTAAATGAAGCCTGTGTATAACTAGTTGTGCAGCTGAAAATGTGTTAATTGCATCTCCTAGCATAATTTTGCATATGCTGTATATCCATGTGTACAGAGGCTCGGAAAGGTGACAATCCTTCCTCCAGCATGTAGCAAGTGGTAGATTACTGCTGGAGGAGATGCATCCTAGCTCACCATATTCAAAGCTGGGAAAGAAATAGCAATGGTGTTTAAGTCTAGGACTTGAAAACTGTTAGGTGCTTTATGCAAATAGCAAAGGGAAATGTAATGTCACTTTTTTCTTCCAAACTTTGCTTGTTGAACAACACAAATGAACAAAAGAGATAAAAACTTCCCACAGTATTCTCCTGCGCTACTCCAAATGACCTAGACCCTTCGTTCTTTTCTTCTGCAACTTGCCCACACCAGCAGCATGACAGACAGAGGCCCCTTCAAAAACCATTTCAATTGTTTATCATATATAAAATAAACTATTTTATATGTGATATAAATAAGCCATGTACTGCAACACATATGAAAGGAAACTATAAAATAAGCCATGTTCTGAAACACATATAAAGGAAACTAAATACATCATCTCCTGGGCACCTAGAACAAAGCTAGAAAAAGAAAAGACCGTTTCTTTTTTTTAACAACATTCAAGTATTAGAAATTAAATTGTTGTAAATGGAGAAATGGGACTAATCCAACTCTGTTTAAAGTGTGTTATACTGTGAAATACCACAATATCCTCCAGGCAGCATTTATCTTACTTTGGCTAATCATATGTGGTGGACACTGGCCCACCAAAGTCCCAAAGTCTGGTGTAAGTATCAGGTGGCAGAATTCAGTTTCAAGTACTCTTGAAAAAGTACTCAGGGTTGATTGTTATTGCATTTAACTGCTAAGCATGCAAAACATTATTTATTATTGGTTAGGCTCTTAAATCCCACTGGATTAAAGAACACATTACATGATTTGGTCAGAATTTTTTTAAGCTTAATATCTCTGCATTTCAATAAGATTATGACTGCGGGGTCCTTAAGTTTCAGGGTATTTCCCCAGCAACGAAGTTGTTTTTCCAATAGCAAGGATGAAGTAATCCCCTCTGTCAGGTACCTATGAAGTGTTTTTTTGCCTTAGTGGAAGAGCTCTTTCCACATTATATGGTATCATATATTCCCTGTAATTTATAATAGTCATGCAATATATCTCTATTTTAGAACCGGGAAACAAACAGCCACAAAGTCATAAAATTTAGGTACCTATGTCTGTTTAAAAATCCAAGCAGGCACCTACATGAACTTTCAGGACTCTACATATAATTAGAATTCTGACTGTAACTAACAGAGTCAAAATCACACAAGAAGTCTGAGAAAAAACAAAAGGTTTTCTGCTATTTCTCACTGGAACTGTGGGTCTGCAGTTTGCAGTGCCTGGTAGGTGGTCACTAGAAGCTTCAGGTGATACCGAGATTCTGCTATCATTCAAGTTTTAGCTGACTAAATATGTGAACAAACACAAGGGACAAGAGTCAAAATTCCTTACTCTGTGCTGTGATGGGCAAGAGTGAATTGCCCATTGTTGGGCACAATTTTTCAGGAGGAAACTGCACTGGAAAGGAGCTGCGAGTTAAAGACTACCTCCCATTCCAAAACAAATAAAGTTTTTTAACTTCTCCTTAAGGCATTACTCAGTAAAAATTAATTTCTGCCCAAAACTGTATTATTGCCTTCAAGTAGAATTCATTCCATTTGAAGCTTTTAATGTATTTGCAATTTTAATTTTTTCCCAGCCATTATGAAACCTTTTGGAGACATGTAACATCCCAGGGAAAAAAAAGACATTCAGTGACTGTCGTTAGTTTCCCACTAAAATAACAAGACCTGTTTTGCAGTCTGTGGTGCACCAACTTCCAGGACCCCAGAAGTCCTACAGCCTGGTGGTTCGTGAAAGGAAACTGAGAGAGATGTAAGTCTATTGTCAGTGGGCTTAAAGTCACCTCACAATTCATTCTCCAAGGATCTGCATTTGTGCTGGAAAATACTTTGGTGTCCACAACCCTGAAAAATGTTGAAAAGCCACTGCAAGAGATGGTTTGTTGGCACAAGCTCTCCTCCCACTGGAAGATTTGCTACATACATTGAGGCACCAGCTTGGAAGACTGTGGATATTTTCTGCTGAATGGGGCCCTTGGAGAGGAAATATTTGATTTACTGCAGAGTTCTCATTTCCCTGAATTGCAAATAAAGTGTAATTTGATTAAATGTAAATGAATCCTACAATACTTTTGGTGGCTTGTCTGAAACAATTGATTGTAATGGGCATCCATCATTTGGCTTGATTTTAATTCAGACACAAAAAAGGCAAAATGAGAAAACTAAAGCAAGTGCCACTAACATTCTAGAGCTGGAGCAGTCGAGAGTTCTGGCACTGGACTGTCATTTCCATTGTTCTCAGAGAGCAAGCAACGCAGTGGAGGGGAAACTCAACAGCAAAAGGATAATGTGAAACACATACATAGAAATAGATCTAGAGGAAAATTAAGCTTTTTCACAACTAATTCCATCAAATCAGCCTAAAAAGCACAATTTGTTACGTTTAACACCGATATTCTAAAATGAATGAATAAGGAAGATAAATATTATTCTGTATTTCTCAGAAGAAAAGATTTGTTTTTATAGATCACCCAATTCCTTTTGCACCAAGATAATTTCCAAGTGCATAATACTTGTTTAAGCAGTTCTTGTGGTCTGAAATAATAAAAGAGAAGTGAAATTTTTGATAGTGACACAAGTTTGATAAACTTTTGGTGTCACTTCCTTTAAATGTGGAACTACTCCAACCACAGAGACAATTATAGATGACCAGATTGTAACTGCTTTATTGCTTCTTTTTCCTCATAAATTTTAATTTTGGAAAGTTAAGTGAAAAATGTGGTTTCAATTTCCTACAAATTGCACACAATTTGGTTTTAACAACAAAATAGAAAGAGATGGTACGTTCTTTGGAGAGAATTACAGAGAGAAGTTTGTTTCTTTTTCTTTCGGCATCACCAAAATAACAAAGTACAAAATGCAAAAAAGATGACTGGGAAAAAAAAGCAACTGCACAATGTACTATGAAAAGCACCAAGTAATTCTTTCTTTAAATATGCTCTGACCAATTTAACAAGGTAATACAATTCCTCTAGCCTTTTCCCTCTCTGTTTTACCAGACTAGAACTTAGCAGAAATCAAGCTGCATACATGTGTCACAGGAAACCTTCTAATAAGAAAATGCTGTGTACATAAACATTTTGCTCTCTTAGAAGGTATCAGCAATTGTCAAAGTGCCTTGCAAAGCAGCTCTATTCAGACCATATTAAAAAGGCTTGGATAAATACCTATATGGAACTAACAAAACAAGAGTAGAAACGAAAGCCAACAGAATACAGAGCCAGTATTTATTTTGCCCAAGAGGTATATGGGACTTGAATCAGTGTGCAGCTTTACCTACTCTACCCATACCTGTGATCACAATACACATATTAGGATCCTAAATCATATTAAAGGCTACCCAGCTTTCCTTCAGCAACAATGGTCCAACAGAGGTTTTAGAGGATGGAAGATGCCCTGGAGTAGCTAAAACCAGCATAAAGCAAACATTAACAGGGGATCCTGCCAGTGCTACCAGCAGAGAAGTGAGAAGGCTTAGCTCAGGGTGCAGGAGGAGACGACCCAAGTCTAACCAAACCTATCGGTCATTATGGCTGTGAAATGGTACGGTGGAGATCATAATGCAAGATGGAAAGTCCACTAAATGCTTGTAAGTAAGGCTGTCAAGACTCACTGTAAGGACTGTAGGCATTGTAATTCTTAGAATAATCCCATGAAACTTTGCAAAGGTTGATTATTAGATTCCTAATTTAATAAAGAACTCAAGTAACCTAAAGAGTTTCCTTGACCTTCACCAAGTTGTTTAGCTGCTTCTAAGTAACGATGATTTTGAAACTTAAAGTATACCAATTGATTCACACCACTTCAGATGCAAACAATAGTGAAAACTGACTGGTAATATATGCAAATATGGAGCCTTTATCACTTTTTCTTAAGTGTGCAGAGTTTCTGAAAAGTAGTAAATAACCACATGAGATATTTTTAACGAATTTTAGTGCAAAAGAAATATTCATTATGAGAGCTTATGTGAAAAAATCAATTTCCGTGAAAAAAAAAATAAAATCTGGCACTGTAAATAGTACTTTGGAAAAAAAAAACCAACAGAACAACCTTCCATAAAAACTCGAATTACCAAATCTGTCAAGTCTAGAGGGACAAAAGTTATTAGCAAATTACTGCAGGAATTTGAGAAAGTATCTGTCATGAGTTTCATTCAGCTTTAGCCTTTATTACACAAATCCCTAGGAAATTTTTTGTAAGAAAACTTTCATTGGCCAATAACAGTGTATGTCTCAAACTGTTTTCTAAAAAAACACATGTGTGAACCAATGAAACTGCTTAACCGCCCTATCAACACCCCATGTCATTTCTTGTGTTCCGTAACACAACTTTTTGCCTGTCTTATGACTGCAATCACCAAAGGCAGAAAAAAAATCACAAGCATTGCCAGTGCCTTGAAAAGATGTTATGCCACAAACACCTTGACCCCCAAGAAAACAAGTCTTTCAGTGAAAAGAAAGGCATGGTCCTACCTCTTCCCAGAGGCAAGAGCGTGTCTCCAGATTGCAATTGTCCCTTCCTGACTGTAGATGCAAAGAGCTCAAGAGAAGAGGGTTTTCTTCACCCCACGTGTCCCCGCAGTCAGAACACACACCTCAGTCATTTATCATCATGCCATCTCAACCTGCCAGCTTGACAATGATTTTTCCCCTGGGGTTTTTAAACTAGAAATGTTATTTAGGTTACAAAAACAATTGCACGTTTTGTGCAGCCTAAGCCAGCGTAGAGCTGCAAGCATGCAAATGGAAGGAATCTTAAACCTCCCAGGGCTGCGGCCACAGCACACTCTTCAGCTCTCCTTGCCCAGGAAAACAAACACCGGTGGAGGGAGAACTTGTGCTGGGGAAAGCAGCACATGGTGAGATGCTATGACCATCGCAACCTGTGCTCCGTTTGGTATCCATGGTTCAAGAGCCTTACTGCAGGGCCTTGCAGCTTGCAGAAAGCAATTTTCTTTGGCCTCTGCATCAGCCATAGATTATTTTCCTTGTTTCATTTTTCCTCCCTTCCCCCCATTCCTTGATCAGAAGTGTCTGCTTCATTCTCCCCCTCTCGTGTATGGATTAAAGGGGAAAAAAGGACAAACCTTGCAAGCCCAACGATGCTGAGAATCCAGTGCAAACCCTGCAGATCAATGCAAGCTGAAATTTGCAGGAGGCCTGATCTGTTCAGAACATGTTCATCTGGTCTGGCTCATATTTCTAGATAATGATCACGGGGGATGCAGTAAGTTTGCAGGCACGTATAAAGCAGCTTCCTCACAGAGCAGGATGCACATTTGCCTTCACAATTGCTAAAATGTTGCACTGTTACAGGAGTTCACTATTTTTTACCTAGCACAATTTCTTACTTCTTAATTATTCTTTTTACATAGGTAAATCTTATCTGTGCTCATTATAAAATTCTCACTGCTAAATTATTTATGCCAAACAATCAAGTGTGATACCTCTGCAGATGTCAGCAGATAAACAGAAATGCAATGTTGCATGGTGGAGTTTAATGCTGTGGAAATGTCGGGGCATTTATTTGAAAATTCTACTGACCTTTGCTGTCCTATTTTCAACGTTTGCTTATTGCCACAGTAAGGAAACACTGCAATAAGGTTAGGCATTTTTATATGCGTCTCCTGAAAGTCAATATTTAAGGGAAGCATGTTTCCTCAATTAAACCATTTTGGATTACTTGCTATCTAAAGACACAGCACAGAGGTACCATTTATACAGAATACAGGCAATATATGTGGTATAGGAAAGAGAGCAAGAGCAAAAACTCAATCAAGGCCAAACTACACGATTGTCCTAAGAGGAGCATGGGAGCACAATGTCTGCATGTTGTTACAGCAGGTTACTGTGACCTTAACATATTACAGGTTTGTGATTATTTTGGGGTTCCTCTCTTTCCCTGCTGGCAGTCCAGGCTCTGTGGGGCCTGTGTAACAAGGCAACAGTGTTTGGGAAATAATGAGCAGGAGAATGCAGTGCTGTTCTTCCATTGCAATGTTAGGTGCGATGTTGCACACTAAAGCACTGGATCAATACTTCCAACAGCAAGCCGTTCAATACACCTGAATTATTGCTTCATTTTTCTTCTTATTATAGATGAGTTGTGTTATTATTTTCCCCAAATCGATATTTTACAACCTTTTTTATCCGTTTTTCCATAAATTTTGTGATTACTTTAAACTGGGAATTCCGGTACACTAAATAAGATGCAGTATCTGAGAGGTAGTGAATGTACCTACACAATTTTTTACTCAAGACACTGCTTAAAGGCAGATCCTAATCAATAGCTAAGTAGGAATATTTTTACGTAAGAAAGTTGGAAGCAGTACCTCTCTTACAAAATCAAAATTCACGTTTCTAGAACATATTGACTACAAAATAAGACTATTTTCAAAGTATGGGGAAAGAGAGGTCTGATGGGCACTTTGCGTGGGAAATTTAATTCCAAACAAATATGCTTTTTACTTCCCCTCAGCTAAAGGGCGACCATAATTCACTGAAATTGTTTCTTACAAAGCAGATAATCCTGTGCACCTTAGAGTGATTTAATTAGCTTCCGTAGCTGTCTCCTGCTAAGTGTTTAAAGCATCTGCAAATCAAATCATGTTAACTCATCTGCTGCACTACTTTCTTTGTTCTATGCATAGGACCTTCCTAATAGCATTAATAGAAGCATGAGTTTCCCTGGAGAGGGGAGTAGCAAAATGAGTTAATTACATAGTTATTGTAAAATTGTGTACATTATTCCACAGAACATGCTGGGTAAGTATTAAGGTGCTACACAGAAAATAATGACAATTTTGGGTGATCCCAAGGACTGCAATGTTGTAATTTGAAAAAATAATTGTAGATTCCCACTGTGAAATTCCTGTGTGCAGTCTGCCTGGCCCAGCCGCTCATGGACTGCAATGCAGGATCCTGGCTATTCCCTACATGTCACCTACAATTTCTATCCTTATATTTACTGCAGAATTACAAGATTGAACAGTAGGAAGTACAGTCATCTTCATTCAACATTTTCTAACACTTGAACAATTTTAAAAGGAAAAAATAAAATCCATGGGATTTTCTGCTCTAAATTGTATAGATTTCTGCTCGTATCCATTTGTTCTCATTAGTGATAGCATCACAGACCCCTCAAAGAGCAGGTGCAGCAACTTCTTCAAATCCGGGCATCTGTACTATGGTAGGGCAAGTAATTCATAACAAACCATTCCCTTTCAGTAACTGTCCACAGGGACGTTTTTCTCCAACTAACTTATTAGCTGAAAGTATTTATCAAACAGTTTTTCTGATTAACCTTATCCTTATAGATAAATCGTTAGAGTAGATTGTTACAAATTTTTGGTTTAAATCTCCATTTATAGCACATGTTCCAAGTGGGCATCTCCTCACCTATGTAAGCGTTTGCTGGTTTCAAGTCATGTTTCTTACCAACCGACACTTTTACATCCTTTTGTTCAGGCAAAAACATCACAGAAAGTGAACTTTCCATAGTACACTGAATTTTTCTTAAAATGGACTGGCTCAGCTAACTCACTTGTTCAAACATTCACCAGGAGAAAAACACTACAGGGAAACTGAAGGAAATTCATTGCCAAAAAACAAATGAATATTCATGGTCCACAGAAATTCCCTTATTTCCCAGCTCTAATCAGCATGAACATCTGTGAAAAAAAGTCTAATGGGGGAAATTGGAGAGGGGAGGGGGTCATTTCAATCCTTTCCCTTAGGCCCCAATTTAAAGAAGGTTCATTTGTCTTTCTAACAGAACTTGCAAGCAATGCAAGGATGAATAGTTTTGGTGAAGAAACGATGTGCAGCCTGGCTTTGTCTTTGAGAAAGTTGAACTAAATTCTTAATTCGAGAACAAAAGATACTTAGATCAGTTTCTTGTTCCTGTCCCTGACCTGCCAGACCTATGCACTGCCTTGAGAGCCCCTCTTATCAATAACAGAGCCTGAGCTGACAAAAACACTCAGGGAAAACTCAGTCTAAGGCAAATAGGCGAGGCATGTTTCATTCTCTTCCTTTTAAATAAACGACATCCATGTTCCAGTGTAAGATTTAAGGGAACCAAAAGTACCTCAAAATTAGAAGCCTGTAGAGAAAATATTGTTTTTCAGTATGATGGCCATTTGACTTATTTTTAGGAACGACAATGTAGTGACTATTTCTAGTAGCTGTGCACAACATGCATGTGAACTTTCGGCAGAATTCTTTTTGGAGTAGTGAAACTAGTCAGAGATCTACATTTGGAAAAAATATTTCCCTCGCAGAAGTGACCTTTCAACATGAATTCATGGTTACTTCTGGCAGTAAACCCTTGCCTTTCATTTTTACAAATACAAGCTTGCTGCTAGAACCTCCTGAGCATACAAACTATGTATTTTTATTTGATGAGTCTTCTAAGGAAAGGAGCCCAGCAAAAGCTAGGAATAGGATAAAACTTAGGAGAAAAAACCAAACAAACCACCAAACACAAACAACTAAAAAACGAAACAAAAAAGAGAGGCAATAAGCACACGTATTTCAGAAATTAGCATGCGATTGTAGTACTTGGGGCATTAGTTAACTTTCCTACTTTGTACCTACTATGTGGGGTCACTGAGTGTAATACTTCTCATCCAGCTACAGCCATCCAAGTGCATATTTGAGCACTGGTTCAAGTGCAGACAGGGGACAGAGAGGAGTTTCATGATGGTGATTCACCCACTTGTAAGATGATGTCTGAGACAGTCATTGGGGTACCATGCCCCAGAGCTCCAAAGGGAAGGTCACTAGGGCTTACTAGATTTCTATCCCTTATGCAGACAAGGTTAAAAAAGGACCTTGTCATGTTGAAAAGGGATAACGCTCACCCTGGAAGGTGCTACAGTACTAAAAAGTGACAGCAAGTTTCACAATTCATAGAATTCACAGGTTTTGCTCTGTAATTTTCACAAATTTAAAATTGAGAGTTTGGTGCCACTTTCTGTTTTAACAAACATGTATTCTTCTGCCAGGTGGCTGTTACAACATCTTAATTTCTATGTGTATTTTCTGTTCTATGGGGATTAAATAAAAATACCATTCTTAGTTGATTGTGTAGGGGTTTTCTTTCTATGTTTTTTGGTGGGTTCTTTCTGGGTTTTGTTTTGTTGAGCTTTTTTTATTAACCCTCTGTCTGCTGGGAATGGGTTTTCCTCTTGTTAACCACCAATGCTGACACCTGGTGCTATGCAAGAGCAGTTCAAGTCCACAACTCTTCATGCAAATAGATTAACCACGATTTATGCCAACAGGAAAAACATGAAAAGAATCACATTTGGAAGGGGAGGAGAGAAATTAAAGAAGATGCTGAAAGATGAAATAAAAATGGGTATGGCCATTGCAAATACCTTAGGGTAAACTGTATAAGACTGTAGGTCTCCAAGGGTAGCTGTCTGAACCCAGGCTTTTTCTTGTGGTACTGAATGGATGGCTCACACTTATCTCCCCAAGCTGTAAAGTGCCATGAGCTATCTGGTACTCGGTAGTCTAAGTTCAGCATGGGTTTAAAAGAAGTTCATGCAGAATAGCTGACATACTGCAAAACCACAGTCTAATTTACATCATGCTAACATTGTTTGTGTACTAATATATTAAATAACTTTTGTTCTACCTTGCAGAATAAAAGACCTGCATATGCTTGTCTTGGCAGAATTCAGGAATGATATACTTCTGTAATTAACTACAGAGCTCACAATAGACCAATGGCAAGATCTAATAGCAAAACACCTTTCAGTGAAAGTTATATACAGACCTCTAACAATTGGGTTTGAGATTTTTTTTATTGGCCTTCAGGTATTTTTTTGGGGATGGGGGAGGTTGGCGAATTTTAGAAGAATTGCAGTAGCACTAATGCCACGATGTTCTTCCTTAGCAATATCAGCATCTGCAACTGGGTGATGATAGAGCTCTGCCAGAAGGCCCTGGCGAAGTTTGTTGAGATTGCTGCAACTTTTGTACAGAATGAATCTCCAAGGAAATTCTACTTTCTCTAAGATATTAGTCACCATTATCATGAAATAAAAGTGGACTACTGCCAAATGTCTCAGATCATTTAAAACACCTTGGTTACAATTCCCTTCCTTTCCAAATTGCTTGTCTTTCCCTCTGTTGGCTCCTGTGGTGCCAGCAATACAGTCTCTCTAGCCTCCAAGAGCATGTCCGCACTACAGACTGCAATCTCTTACATACGGAAATGCTCAAACTGACTTTTTAAATAAAGTAACAATGGACACTGCAACCTGCACCAGGAGGCAACTATGCAGCATTTTGGACAAGCCTGACAAGCTGTCAGGGTTGAGCCTAGTCATACTGGGACTAAACTGATTCCAGCATCTCTATCCAGACACCACGACAGAACACATCATTTATGCATTTGATATCTTCATAACTAAGCAGAAGAGCCTGTGTGAGTTCTTGCAAGATAGCAGAAAAGTACAAAGAACTTCACACTCCATGCAATAAATTGCTCTTGCATCCACTGAGATGAAAGGCTGCAAGTACAAGATTTTCCTTTTATCTATATATTAACAAAAAAGCCTGAATCTGTAGACATGGGCTATACAGGGGCACATCTACTCTGTAGTGATTGCTGTCAGCGAGATTTAACCAGGCTAGATAAGCATTATGGGCTGCGTAGGGATGCTAGTACAAGCACAAAGCAAGAGAGGTTGCCCAAGTCCTGCCTCCAGGGAATGATGGCTGCACAGTGCATTGTTGGTCTGAGCCAGCCATACAGCCTTCACTTGTGTAACAAAATGCCTAAGCAAAATGAACCCTCACTAACAAGCACCTCAAAGGATTAAGCACATCTTAAGGAGGCTATTTTGCAGGTAGTGCTGTGCAAAAGCGTGCCTCAGGGGGCCGTGCACTAAATTCACGTTCTGACTTCCTCGCCGGCGCGCTGTGCGCATGGGCACCTCTGGCAGCCTAGCTCACAGCTCGGCCGTTTTTCAACAACACACGCTAAATCCTGCACATGGTCCCAAGCAGAAATCAAAACCTTCTGCACCCCATGAGAAGCACAGAAAGGATGAGTTAGGTACATGTATACCCACAAGGCCACCAGAATTCCCAGCTGTCTATGAATATTTCAGTGGCAACAAGTCGCCAAGGAGTCTGCTTTCTGGACCAGCAAAAAGATAATGCTTTGTATCTCTTCTCAGCGCACAGGATCAAAATGCATTAAGGTAAGCAGTACAGCTGCTGCTGCTCCTATAAACTGTCCATTTCTGTGGCATTTGTCTAATCTGAATACCCACACTTCAAGAAACAACACAATGAAGCCTCCTGTAGAAATAGAATGCAATTCAGGCTTTTTAGAAATTCACCTCAGCTCTCTATTTTATTGGCCATTTTTTAAAAAGAGGGAATAATATCTTATCAACTGACATGAGCTAAAAGGAGAATAAAAAAAGATTAACAATTTCAGTCTGGAATAAGAGAGTTTTGAAGCAAAGGCATGAAAATTTAAAGGTTTTGGGGTGGGGATAAAGAAAAGAATTTACAAGGCTTATTTTGCGAACCCAGAGGGTTAATTTATCATGGAGTAAGTCTAACTTGAAAAGCAAAAAATGGTTTATTGGCTTTGAAGGTCAGATAACTATGTTATATCATATTCAATAGGTTAAGGTTCCAAGGGTCTACAGGATTGCATGACAATTGCAGGAATCCTTATAAAGTCTAGTTTATACCTTTATTGTTAATAGCTTTCTAATCCTTTACCACAAATTTATAGTTTAGAAATGGCAACACATCTTAAAGATTAAAGGTATGTGACAAACAGTTCATGTCCTTTAATAATCAAATCACATAGCTTAGATTGGGGGCTTATCAGGCTTTTTCCTACTCTATGGTTTCATAGGTAGAGAATACTTTATATCCCTATTACATGAATGATGAATGGGACCATTGGTTATGGGCTGTTATTTGCTTGGCTGTAGTCAATATGTTTTCTTTGGACAGGGATTTCAGTGATTTATTTCTCTTTTGGCCTTATCACTTATTAACTCAGGGCAGACAGAAACAGCCAAGGTTGTGAATAAGGACTAGTGCCCATTTAGACTTCTAATATCAGAGAAAATATTCTTTTTAATGATCCAGCTACCCTTTGCTGCATAGACTCTGATTGCACTTCCCTCTAACTAGAAAATAAAGGTCATATTTCTTGGAAAATGTATACATAAAATATGCAAAATAATATGTTTCCTTCACAGCCAGCTTTATTCTGACGGTTGCTGTAATTGCTTTCATTTTGCAGCTGTCCTACAGGTACACTGCACACTTTAAGTAATTGTTTTTTGCAGTGCTGCTTCTTTTCCTGACTATCTGCATACCAAACTAACAACCCTAATATTCCCAATATTCAACCCTGATGACTCTCTGCACTTCACTAGGCACATCCTAAGAAACTTCAAAACAAACACTTTTGTTAGAACTTTAACTCCCAATCCCTCCACCAAAAAGTAAAGTCTGAAGTTATCTCATCTAGGAAAGCTTGTTCCAAAACAATTGCAACCGCTGACTCAGCAGAGCAGCTGCGTTAATGGACTGGAACTTAGAAAGGGCCAGGTTCAAGCTTAAACTCAAGTAGAGATTTCCTCAGGGCATATTTCCTTTTCAAGGGCAGGTTATACCCCAGATCACATCACTGATGTGGGTGCTGGAAGGAGAGACTGCACCAATCCCTCCCTTGTTTTCCCACCTGTATTTTACCTGCAAGCATCTCAGACCCAGCAGTGGGGCCATGAGGTCCCAGTTCTTCAGTGACTATGGCAAACTCCTGTGGCAGCAGAACAGCTTAACCTCTTCAGACCAATGCACCACCCCAAATACAGGTCCATCTCTGAGCTCCACACTCCACCTGATGCCTCCAGTGTCCCCATGGCATGGTCTAGTTGGGTATGAACACTCAGCACAGTGAGATGAAGGGGGAACCCAGTGAACTCCACATTAGGATATTTTTCAATAGCTGTTATGAGGGGTTTTTTGCTTGTTTCCAGAGACATAAATTAAATTTACAAGTAGAAGTCTACATTTACAAAGGATTTATTTTCATTCTTCCTTACTTGACAGTGCTATAGTTAGGATTTACCATCTCTCCTCTATAGTCTCTTTGAGATCAAGAAGCACAGGTAAACCTGCGGCGCTGGGCTCTCCTGCTTTTAAGAACAGACACCAGTTCTTATTTTAAACTTTATACATTTCTTTGTATTGAAGGATTTTGTTCTATTCTTCCATAGCACTCTGTGACTATTTAACTTCAAGATATCTGATACTTTTTATTCTACCACTGCTATTAATATTTACTAGTGAAAGGCAGATAAAAACTGTTGTTAAAAACAAATGGCATTCATTTGCTAGCTACCAGATCTCTTAGCTGGTCACTCTTCTGCAGAAGTGATGTGCTCTATATTTCATTTCAGGTTAATGATTGTCATATCTTTAAGGGTGAAGAATTTTATAAAGACATTGGGATAAAACCCAAGACAGGATCAGAGATGCTGGCTTTTTTGTTTTATTTTTATTGTCCTGTTGGCAGTGGCCTTCTCTCCTCATTTATACTAATCAGCTATTTAAGTGCTCATGATTTAATAATAAACACACATGAATGAGGCATTGTAAAATTAATGGGGTTGTGTATTACTGATGTTGAGAATAACTGCCACTAGGTTTTAACATTTCTCAGGAACTAACACACAGCTATGGCCAAGGTTAGGTGGTGCAAGGGTCAAGCTCTAGCCCACAGGGATCAAGAAAGGCTCCAGTGGGGCTACAGGAACCTCTTGACAGCCAGTCTGTCTCTTATCACCACTTCTTTTTTCTTCCTTTCTTTTTTTTTCGTTTTTTTCTTTTTTTAAGTCTACAAACTCCAGAACTCTCCATTCTGAAAACTGATTGTTTCAATGGATATGTATCTTTTGAACTTTGCATAGTTATTGGTGCCTTCTTGAAAGCAGAAAATTCTCCTAGCAAAGGAATCACTGAAGTTTACCAGGCTGGAAATTTTAGGGACTAGAGATTACCTTCTAAGCAATTCCAATGCTGAGTAGATCTGTGTACATGACTTTAGCTCTGCCATGGACTAAAATTTTAAATAGTGATGGGCAGTTCTTGGTCTCTTATTCTTGGAGGTAACTGACTTAAGGAATGAAGAAAGAATGATTCTCGGAAGAGAACAATCCCTGTGCTTCTGTAAAGTAAACCATTTAAAGATAAAAACCTAAAACTTTAGCCACGTAAAAATGAGGCTTTTGAAAATACTAATAATCTGATCTGTGAGAGTCTTCCTGTTTGTACACAGGCTCAAATGTTTTCAGAAGTAAATTAAGGGTGAAATGAGGATGAAGCAGGAATTTTTCCATGAGATTATTTCTTCTTTGTACAACTAGGGGAGCAAAAAGTTCTCTGAGAAGCCCTATGACATTTCAGAGAAAGAGGCAGTCTCCCAGAAGTTCTGCGAATATCCTGACCTTCCTAAAGCTAACATTTCTACATCACCCTACTCATAACAGCTCAAAAGTATGATGCAAACACCGGTCAGTCTCTGCAGTGCTCCACTCTGACCTACTTGGCCTTCATCACAATTATCCTGGACGATCAGTGTCTGGGTTATTCACACTGCACAGCAAGCCCTATGTGTCTATGCTGACCCTACATCCACTCATTCCTGTTAGTAGACTTCTCGAGGCATACCATAGCCCATAGCTTATAACAAACTGCAAATGAACTGAGGTGGAGGGGATGACACTTGCCTGTTAGTAAACAAACAGTTTAGCTCTCAGTCTCCTGTAAGACTAATGCAAATTAAAGTGGTCCCTGAATTCCAAACTGAATCCAAGCATGTAACCACTTTCCAAAGAAAAGGAAAAAAAAAAAAACCAAACTTTTTAAAAAGGAACAGTATTTGGGGTACTGCTCCACCAAGAACCTGAATTAACCCCATGTGGCATACATAACCTTAGTGACAAAGCTATATACTTTTGGCCCCTATGTAGTCCTTTGCTTTAGTTTGGGAAAAAAAGCACAAAACCTTAAACTGAGCAGGTGGCAGAAAACACAGCATAATGCATTTTTATGGACCTTCTGTATGTCCTTTCCAATATGCAGGGAGATAAATTCTCCCTTCACTTACATTCATGCAGTCCCACTCAAATCTTGCAGTTTAGTACCACAGCAAAATTCATCTGTGAAAATCATGCTGTCCATGATGCATCCATTAAAAAGAAAACAAACAAAAAAACACCAAAAAAATCTCAAAGGCCTGACCAAGTACCACAAATGCTTGCCAATTCTCATCCCTTAACTTGCCAGTCACCTTGGCAAACTACCTATGGATTTGTATCCCTAATGGGTCCTTCATTTATCTCAATTTCTCCAGTTCTAAAAAAATAGTAGTGATACATACCCAACTCCTAAGTTGTGATATGAAGCTTAATTAATATCCTTTGCTCTTCAGTACCAGAAGAGACTTACAGACGAAGGATGCCACAGGGACATAATGACAAGCATATTTGGGTGTATCTCTGTACAATATGAACTTTTAATATTATTCCAAAATGAACACACATGCAAGAGGTGTTCAGACTTCTGTAGTTCTGAATGTTATCTCAGGAATGTCAAAGCTTAAAACCTAAGAAATAATTGCACTATAAGCTCATGCTAATGGCTTGTTTTGCAGATGGAAAACTAAAACCTTACGTTTTCTTGTTAGCAGAGAGTTGACACTGGTTTATTTCTTTCAAAAATACTTACAAAAGCCAGGATTTCTCTGTATATATGTGACCTTGATTCCTAGATGGCACATGAACTACTTAGAGATCATGTTACTAAGTTATTTGCAGTTAAAGGGAAAAAAAAAAGAGGCTAAAATTAATGGGTCACTGGGTATTTTCTTCTGAGAACTTAAGTACTTAACAGTAAGAAAAAAAACAGTTTACAGCCAGGTGGCTTGAGGGGATATTTTGTTGAACACTGATTAAAAATAATTTCTTCTAAATGAGACCTGACCACAAAATGGGACCATTAACGAGCAGGGACATTCTCACCAGAAAGGAAACTACGCTTGATCAACTCCTGCACCGCCCACAAACCCCAGGTCTTTTTTTCTCTCTCTCTCTCACACACACTCTCTTTTTTTTCTTTCCCCTTTTTCTCCTCTCCCCTTTTCTTGTTCTTAATAGCAGGGTAAATAAGCAGCAAGTGATGCTGAAATGTTTTCGGCCAAAAACAGAGGCCGAACTCCTCTGAGAAAACATTTGGCCTCTGTGGTTTTGTAATATGTTCCAGAACACTGAGTTCACTGAAGAACATTGTGAAAAACTCCCATCGGCTGGAGTGATGCTGGGGAATGTTACTGTATCCCAACTTCCAATTGGTCCATTTCCTGCAGGCCTTGTTAAAGGGGGCTGTGTAAAAAAAAAAAAAAAAAAAAAAAAAAAGAAAGAAAAAGGAAAAAAAAATAGTGCTATGTGGGAGTTAAAACAAGTTCTCATGGGAAAAATGAATGGCAAGAAATTCTAGCTTTAAAAGAAACAGCTAATCTGCTAGTTTGATTGTTCTTCAAAACTTACAATGAACCAATAATCCTAATTAAAAACACTTGGCCTAGTTCTCTAAAGCATCATAGCTTTTTCTATGCTTCGTTTGTACACACCATAGACTATTAGTTTTTTTCTAGTGCTCACTAACAAAGTGCTGACTTTGTTGGGATGGCTGAGCTAATTTCGTGAACTCAGTGTGAAACCTTAGCTAAACAAAATTGTGGTAATTTTCCTTAATTTGTAAAAGTGATTGGAGTGCAAACAAAATTTTCCTCTTGGGTCAATCCTATAATTTTCAATTAACTAAAACTAATCGGCAGGCGTGTACTGAACCTGCATTTTGTTTAAAGGGCTGGAAGGCACTTCTGAAGGTCAGGATGCATTAATAGTTTTTATTTTAGCTCCCTTTAGTCTTTTTTAAAAAGCCACATTTAAGTTCAGGCTGCCTCTAAAACGAAAATGCAAATTGTGTGAGATAGGATTTCAGTCACAATAGCTTTTCTGTATCTACCGTAGCTCCATAAAAGCTGCATAATTAAGAGAATTGTCCATGGATTGGATCATCTTTGATTTTAGCATTGTTGTTTGGTATTACATAACTTTCATTTATTGAATAAATATAACGTGTTTTAAACACTAACCTGAAATGCATATATGGAAATGCTCTCCCTAGTGGGACACCTTATTTCCACATTCAGCCATCTGCTTCTGGGCAGACAAGCTAAACTGCTGCCTTCCTTTTTACTGGCATAGCTAATTAATGATGATCTGAAAAGCAAAACCGAAATGGGTCCAAGCCATTTTCACATTTAAATCACAAAATGAAGTCCCGAAAAATGTCTTTGCAAAGTCAAGGGGGGACAGGTTTCCTCCCTTTCTTCTTCTGCATGCATACTTGCCATTTCACCAGCCCAAGAAGCAGCCACCCTGGTGGCTTGACAACAAGCAGGACAGCACAACTTACTGTGAGTAAGAAAGTGAGAAGGGAAAGTATTCGTGGTCACACTGTCCAGAGCTCTGGCTGACACTTTCATGTGGTACACACCGGCAATTTGCACCAGTTAACAATCTGACCCTCTGCTTTTGCTTTTTGTTTTGTCCTGACACATTCAAACCCTAAATAACTTTTCTGATACGGGGCGTTATTGTCCAATATATGAATTTTCCACACATTATTAAAGTCATAATGTTCACAATAAATGCACACAGACTCCACAAGAGCCTGTTGCTCAGCTAGCAAGGCAATATGTGAATACTTTAAGACCCAGTTTAAAGGAACCTAGTGCATAATCCCAACTGAGGGAGAGGGTATTTGAAAAAGACAACAAAGCTTTATAAGGCACCTTTGTTCAACTTGTTCAGTGTTAAGAAAAACCAAAGGAGAGCCTTGCTACCCAGCTGGAGCACAGAAGTCTCCCCCCTGCCTTGAGTCTCTGTGTGTACATTCACAGCTGGAGCAAAATATGTGCCCAGTGTAATTCAGAATGCCTCATAACCACAAGTATTTATCATATATCTTATTCTTAAAATTCCAAGGGCAGTCAAGAATGGGGAAAGGAATTGCACTGGGTTGCGATGAACCACAGTTCAGGCAAACGGTTACAGAAATAGGCAGTCCTGTCTGCATGTGTGAAACAACAAGCATATAAAAGGACAAGAACACCAAAACCTGGACCAAGCTATTAATTCTTGTAGGATTCATACCTTCCAAGGAACCAACAACACACATTCATTTAAAAAAGTTAGGCTGCTACTTGATTTATTTCCCAGGCCATTCTTATCACTACTGAGAGTGGTTTAACATTGACAGCACCTGCAATGTCCTTGTGTGTTTTTTGTAAGTGTTCAGGCCAAACCCACTGGACTTAGTGGTCTCAGCGTGGGATGCAACCCCAAAACACACTGCAAATCACTATGTCTGCAGCATCAGCTGGGGTGAAAGCTACTTAGCCTCCCTGGAAGTCAGAGTCAAATATGTAGTGGTGAGATGGGCAGGCAAACAGGCTGCTACTTAGAACATTTGCAACATTTGCCGGACAATGTGAGATGAAGATATTTAGCAGGATGTTTCTTGGAAGGCAGGTTTGTGATTGCACTACTATGCCTGGCTCTTTATGCTTGCACTCTTCCTCTGTTTGTTTGAGTAGTGGAGTATCTGTTTCTCTCTTTCCTTCCCCTGCCTGGGTAAAGAGATGTCCCACTGCGAGGACAAACAAGCAAACAAAAATCCCACATTGGTATGTTTTCAGATTCATCTCTATGGTCATCCATGTCTGAAATCTGACCTTAAATTGGTATCTTCAATGACGTGCTCAGCCAAAATAACAAAATACAGTACAGTTTTTAATGACAAAACCAGAAGTCTGAGGAAGCATGATATATTGCCTGCCCTATTTCTCCACATTATATCTAGTACTAAAGCATCCTTACCTGTGTAAATGAATCTTCCAGGCGTTCCCTTGCAAAACTGCTTAGACTTGTAGGACAATGTGACTTCTACAACCCCTGGGATATGTCGGGGAGGCGTCTGTACACGGATGGCATGTGGAGTAATCAGCTAGAGGAAAACAGAGAAGGGAGAAGAAAGGGTAAAAAACTACTGTTAGATGCTGAACACTAATAACACTTTCCTCTCAGATCACAGTAAACAATCTTTGAAACATGTAATTAACCTGTCAATGTTTGAATACAATCTTGATGTAACCCACACAAAAGCCAGTGACTACAATATTTACAAGCGTTCTCCTCCTCAGCCATAACAACATTATTTCTGTTTTCATACATGGCAGGCACTTGCTTCTTAGTACAAGCATTAGCCCTGGTTTAATGCAATAACTTTAGCTTACAGCAGCAGGATGTGTGTTTGCTCAGGTGAACAATGGGGTCATCACAGTGTCCAACAAATCCAATTGATGATACACAGTTAGATGTGTGAATATGGCACAGCTCAAGCCAAGGCTGAGATTCACTGCTCAGCCCATGCCCAGGCAGGCTTTTAAATGCACTGCTCCCCAGCTGGCATCCATACCCTGCAAAAGCACTATGTGCTGCTGGGTTTATTTTCTATTCATTTTCTGGAGGTATAACTGATTACTGCAGAAGTGCAAAATTTGGCTTCTGAAGGATGATGGATCTTACAAATGATCAGAGCACTCAAGAGATACACCAAATATAACCATCTAACCATCACTTCCAGTCTTGCCTTCATTGCAATGACTGACGTCTAAGAGGGCTCCTGCAGATGTGAATTTATGTATTAAGAAGTAGACAAACTTAACTTTCTTGGTGCTAGGGTTGGGAATCCTGATCATCTTAACACAAAAGGTTGGGATGGGTCAGTGCTGCACTTCCCATGCTTTAGACCATTTTTGCTCTGTCAGGATTCTGGACTGGATTTAAAACATAGTCCCTGAAATTAATATAAGACCCATCTAAGAGTTCTTTGATTTATGGCAGGTTAACTCAAATCTCTGCTGCACTCAGAAACTACAGCATTGTCCTCCCCATCACTGAAATGTCCTCACTCATTATTCTCCCTCAGACAAGAATAGGGAAAAGAGGTATGTAGAAAAGCTTCCATGATTGTGTCCAGCAACCAAGATACAGCTCGGGCACACGGAGCCTTCTCTAACTGACCGTGGCACATTAACACATTTCTAGAGAAGCAAACAAGACCAAGACCATAACCAGCCTTGACAGTGAACAAAGCCATGGGCACCCTGTGCAGACAGTAAACTGCTTTGTGCTGTTGGTTGAATCATTTCAAAATGCCTTTTTTTTTTTTTTCCTCCTTAATAAATACCTAACCTTATTCGTATTTTTACTAGGAACCAAATATGTCAAAATCATGCTAAATTCTTACAAAATTTCAGATTTTTAACTAGTTCTTTGTTTAGGGCATAGGACTAAAAAACCACAGGAGAGTATTAGCTGTCTGAGAGCCATCTGTGTTACTGAGGGAAATGGCATACACAGTAGGAAGTTCTCCATATTTAAAATAAGAAAATTAAAATTGCATCAAGTTGAAGATTAAAACCAAAACTGTCAGCATCAAATGCTCCAAAAGTTATTCAGATCCACAGAAGTCATAAGTCATATGTCATTTTAGAAATGACCATGTAGGAATTGATGCCGCCTTGTTTGTGAGCTCCAAAGAACACATTTTGAGGCTTTGCTTTGAAAGCATGTGATTTAGAAACTTATTTATTTTTAAAATAAACCTGCCTTTTTTCTAAATTACTCTATCAGCTGGGTAAAAAAAAAAAAAAAAAAAAACAAAACAAAAAAATAACCAAAACACCAACAACCAAACTTCCACAATTGCTTTTACTTCAACTGAATTATCTTACAGTTGGGTTGACTGAGCCTAAAAGTCACAGCGAACTGTCTATATGCCCTCAATAGTCAGGAGGCAGAAAGCACTGCCAAAGAGCAATTTATTTCCAGTGCTATAGACACCTCTCAGGTTGGGATGAGCTGCTCTCTGGAAGCATCTACCTTTCTCCAGTGACCCCAGATGACAAGTTCAGACTCGATGCTTAACTGTAGGCAGCCAAACATAGCTGAGATAAATCCCCTCCATAAGTGGTTCTAGTTAACTGGGTGAACTAGCAAGATGGGAAAAGTTTCATGACATTTCTAGAGGGAAAATATTGTAAAAAACAGCCATGGATTTTAGTAGTAAAGGTTAAAATGCTACATCAGCATGTGCCTTGCACCACTCACCCCCATTCTAGCGTGAGCTACACAGGCAGCTTCTGGTTGTATCTTTGAATTTCCCAGCATTTACTGGTCTGTCACCACTTTAATGTTTTTTAAACATGATTTGTGGCATTTTCCAATACTCATCTTCCCTGGTTCCCAAGAAATGTCTGACCTATTTATGGTCCATTGTTACAGAGAGCTGGGGAGAGTTAAGCAAGTTTCCTGGTTTGTTCTCCACAAACAGTTTGGTTTTCCTTTGTGCACTGAAGTAAATAAGTTTAACTGTGTTTAAAACCACAAATATACAATAATGTCGCCCACACATTCCCAAAGGGTGAACATTATGCCTGAAGTCCTATGGTTTAGGATGCTCAGGATGTATTTTACTCCTCTCTTTTCTAGAACTAAGACTTGGGAGGTATACCAGAAGAATACACATGCCTTTTACTTTTTCTCCTTAGCATCTGCCAATGACCACTGTCAGTGATACAGTGCTGAGCTAGAAGGACCTTTGTTCTGGGTCAACCTTCGGTTCTCATGTGTACAAAAAGGAACTAGCTAGCTCATTTACACACCAGTACTCCCCTATATTGCTGCCACATCAAGAAATTGTCTTTAACAGACGATGTTCCCTTGCACATCGAAACCTCCCCTCAGAAGCCCACCTTTGGTCTCGAAGTGATTCCCAAGTGCTGTCAGGATCTGCACTATGGAGCAGGACCAGTGCTCCGAACTGCCCTGACTGTTTTGCAATCTGAATGACCCAATGGATACTGCACAGGTCTGGATACTCCATGCCCACCCATGATAAATTTGCTCCAACTTTGATAACTCCAGGATTATGGGATGTTTCCCTGTCTACACTGTCACCCTGTGGCCTGACCTTGGGAATCCACTTACCATGTTTTCTACTCTTGCGCTGACATAGCCTGTACCTTCTTCAGGTTAGTCTGTCTCATATTTGCATGTAAATCATCTGGAAGAGGTGAGCTATTTGCATCAAGGGATATTAAAAGCAAAGAATTCTTGGAGGCCTCTGAGACCCAAACAGTTGGAGACTGATAGAGTGTCCTGAGGAAGCACCATGACATGCTCACCCTGGTTTTTTTATAGACAGCTGTCATTGCCCACTGCCAAACCCAAGATGTTCTGACCTCAGGTGGGAACTTTTGGTGCATTAACAGCCATCAAAACAATTGTAGCAATGACATGCCAAGAACTAAGAACTTCCAAATATGAGGTGACATACATTTCTGACCTCATTTTTAAAATGTAAATCATGCGAAAGACATTAACCTGTGATTTGGACATGAACCCACCAGCCAAAATCCCACATCCAGCTTTCTCCTCCATTCCAGCTTTTGGCAAAATGAGGCCTGGAGCTGGACATAAACCTAGTAACGGGACCCTTTCTCCCAGGGATTTTCAAGCAAATTGGTCTGACTTGGCAACCGAATTATCTGTTTGATATAAACTCTTACATGTCAGTTGGGACATGCTATGGATTGTATTAAAACCTGAGTTAGAATGGAGGGAGGTGCATGTCCTTCAAAATCCAAAACACATTTGGTTTGAGTGTGTACAACAAGCCTCTTTCTGTGGTTTGCTAATATATTCTAGACATTCTTGTATGATACAGCATCATTTCACACTCTTCCAAGTGCCAGGTTACTTTCTTTTTTTAAAAGTGACATTTTGTAAGGAGATGTCATTAATCTGAGTCACTAGTTTATTTTTGCTTGCTTGAGCTCTGGTTTGTGGTTAGGGAAACGGTGACAGTCATAAATTTAACTTGGACTCTGTGTAAAGAGGACCAGTAGGACAGGAATGAAGAAAATGAAGAAACCCACCAACTGAAGGTAATGACAGTTTTCAGTGAGAACAGGACCCATACAGTACCTCTATTTTAAAAAATGACCAATGACTTCACATGCCTCAGTTCTGGGGATCCGGATGCTGCTTAATAAGCTTTGGGTTGCAAAAAGAGGGTGCCACTCATTTTTTAAAAGTGAGTCAGACTTCCAAAATAAGAACAAAAAAACCCAGAGACTTCCAAAATCAATAAGAAACATAAAAAGCAAAATAAAAACCTCTGTCACAAAATTTGATTCAGCAGCATTAAAAATGAATAAACGAATAACCCCAAAAGCAACAAAATCCCACCAACCCAAAAATCATCTTCTGGTTTTGCGTTGTACGAAGGTAAAAAAAATGATAT
Source organism: Nestor notabilis (assembly GCF_000696875.1). Lineage (NCBI taxonomy): Eukaryota > Metazoa > Chordata > Aves > Psittaciformes > Psittacidae > Nestor > Nestor notabilis. Next base: position 7,052 of record NW_009921470.1, on the reverse strand, counting down.
TTCAGTGCTTCATCTTTTCTTAATATAAAAGCAAAAGAAGTTGTTTCCAGCTGACTCTGTACAGCTGGAGGAATGTTCTTGGCAGGAAAATGTTTGAAGAAATAGTTCATTTTAAGCAAATATTGTGGAATATTTATAAGAAACTAATTTTGTCTTCACAATCATGTATTTGCCCTGAAACTTGACTCTTGGAGTTTCAGCCCCCCAATAAGGGAGCGAAACAACAGGGGATTTTTATCAGCAGCTCGAATTTGGAACATTAGCAGCAACGCACAGACCCAGAACATTGGGTAAAAACCTGCAAATAACAACTCTGTCTGTCTGTGGACTGGACAGAGAGGCAGCGTCTATCTGGCAGACAGACTATTTGCTGGGAGTTGCCTGTCAAGATTCAGCATGTGCAGACGAGATACCAATGCCGTTTGTTGGTCAGTTATGAAAGTCTCTCAAAAAAAAGGCATTAGATAGCCCGTTTTCCTGTATTCTAAAAATATCGAGGGCTCATAAAGTCATTTTTATAAAGTAATATGGGTGTTAAGGATTAATTGAACTTACTGGCTTAGGGTATCTGCATTTCTGCACAAAATTAATGTGACAAATTAAGTTTTTATTTAGTTCTCCCTGGCTGAGAAAGGTTGCAATTATGTTAGAGTGTTTACAGCTAAAATATATGTTTAAATAATAAATATGTGTTTCAGAAACCATTTTAAACCTCCTTTTTTTAACACAGTCAACTCCATTTCAAGCATATAAATATTTCAATTACAAAACCTGAATACATGTAAAATAAATTAAAAATATATTATTTACATTTCAAATTATTTATAACATACACTGCTTGACAGCAACAAATTCACCCTTAAAATGAACATTCTTTTTGACTTTCAACTTTGCTTCTGAACCATGGAGGATTTATATTTTAAATATCCATGCATCTCAGGTATTTACACGGATTTCACTACAGCAAAGTCTGAGTAATATAGAAACTTTATGATAATTATCTTCACAGCACCTTTCCAAAGAAGGTGACTAATCTTATTACTATGTCAGAGAAAGGGAATTGAACTTTAAGCAGATTATGTGATTTGCCCAGGGTCCCATGCAAAGCCTGTTGCAAAATGATGCTTAATTTAAACATTAGACTTCATCCCCCTAACCACCTGCAGTTATAACTGAAAGTGAAGCTAGAAAAATCCATGTGAAAACATTGTGCAAGACTCACTCTTTTTCTTTAGTTTCCATCTATCTATCTAGTTTTGTTTCAGATTTCCTGCAGCTTAGTTAAAATCATATTTTGTTTGGATCCATGAAACAACAGAATGAACTTGAAAATTCTTCTTGAATTTAATTACAAAATAACCTGGCCAGGTTTGCTCAACCTGGCAAACTGGCAACTCAGGATGAACCTGCTCCAAGTTTGAAATGGTACTGAAATTCAGATCAGGAGTTCAAGTCTACACTCTACTAAAGTAAAAGACATATTTTTCCTGGGGACTGAAAATGCACTAAACACTTTTAGAAGTGGGAAGACAAATGAAAGAACTTATTTTGTACTTCATAGGTGGCTAGTATGTGTAATCTGAATTATTTATAGGTCACTATTATTTAGGGATCACTCAGACATCTCATGCATTTCTGCATGTTTGTCTGCTTCTTTTAGGAAGAACTCTTTTCCCTTATAGGATTTTGTATTGTTCTCAGAGGTTATGAAACTGAGAAGCAATTCTGTAAGGGAGAGATAGTGAAACAGTTCTCAAAGCCAACTTGCAGCCTGTTATAGCATTCACAACAAACAGACTGGCTTTGGTTTGGAACCCCTCTAACATTATTCATGTTATGACAAGGTCTGGCAACCACCAGCAACAACGTTTTGACCAGCACTCACTCTCCTGAGATTAGAAATTGCCAATTAATGGCTTCCGCTAATAAATAGAATCAAACTTTATAATGAAAGATCCAATTCTGCAGTACCAAAATCAGAGCACTTTCCTCCCACCTCTTCACCTTTCCCTGTTAAACGTCTGTAGCCATAATGGCTTTAATCCTAACACACAAAATGCTTACACTGGACCCAGGGGGCACTTTCATGATCACATAAGGGCTTCAGAATAGGGCTTATTTAATATATCTCCTTTTCTGGAATGCCCTTTCATTCACATTTGTCCTCAAGCAGAAGGATGAGAGAGGGAGAGGGAGAAAGAGAGGGAGGGGTAAAGAGAGAGAACAGTGAAGCCCATGAAGGACATTAGAGAATACTCTTCATATGGAAAAACACTACCATATGTACAACAGAATCAGTAGGGGGAATGTGCTGGATACAAACTAAGCTAGAATGTCAATTTAATATTTACAGGATATAAGGTAAAGCACCAGGCAATCCTTATGTAAGGTAAGCATTGTACAGCTACTTCAGAGATGCTTTTTTGTCTGTTAGTGTGTTTATTTGAGTATTGAAATAATGAAAATAACTATTTCCTACAAAATCTCAAAAATGCTTTTGGAAAATCATAAATGCAAAATATAAACCTTCCCTTGGAGCTGCCTTCCTGTGCCAGTGAAGCCAGTGGAAACTCTGCCCCAGTTTCTATGGCCCTACTCACTAGAATTGGCTGTTCATATGCTGCTTTCTACAGGCTTTTGGGGAATATCAGACTCCACATATATTTATGTGTCAGGAGAAGAGAGGATTTAAGAAACTGGGAGGAAGAGGAACAGTAAAAAATGGATAAGAAACTAAAAATGGGATACTGTGAAACTACAGAGGACCCCAGTAGGTATTATGAGGCTGTACTTTCCACTGTGGATACAACACTGTGTATTCAGTTGTTGTTATGAAAATGATACTTACGCCAAGCACCTACACTTTAAGTATATGCTGTTCACAGGCACTGAATTTCTTGAATGAAATCTCCACCTCATTGAGCTGCAGCTACAAGCAGCGAGCTTCCCTGGAAAGCAGGATCACCTAAACGTTTGTTTCCTGTGGGCCCTTAGCTATTGTGCTAAATGCAGAATTATTCACACACGCATTTATCCTTCCCTTTTCCTGGAATAAAAGACACCGAGCTAAATTCAGGGGCAGTGAGAGGAGATGCAAATCCCCTGGCTACAATGGATTTCTGCCACAGGTAAATTTGACTAATTATTTTCATAAAACTGAATGAGGAAAGGATTCACATCTCAACATTTGTTGCTGATTTAGCATGTGGCATAAAAAAGGACAGGCTAGCTGTAAGCTAGACAAAGCTATTAGACATTACCGTTCAGACAACACCTACCTCACTCCAAACCAGCATGGTGCCGAATATGACCTGTAACCCATCAAAGAAATTGTCTCCTATGATGATGACAGTGGCACCTCCTGTAGTCCATCCTTCACTTGGACTGATGGCTTTGATACATGGTGTAGCTGCTTTTCAACACACATGAAAAAGAGAAGTATTCTGCTGTTAGAACCAGATTTTAATGACAGAAGACTTGAGAAAAAATAAAATAAAAGGAGCTTTCATTTCCCCCCCTTACTAACACAAAGATTTCAGCAACCATGTTCTTTCTAGTACACATGTATGATCTCAAACTGTATCTTTGGAAGCATTTTCTCTCAATTAATTTCTGTTTGGTTTTGTTATCTGTATTGAAATAAATTAACTTTTTTAAAGCCTATATTTACAAAAAAAAACCCAACCAAAACCAACACAGCATGATGGGCAGAAACCAATCGGAAATCAGGACAAATCCCAATCTTTATTCTGTATGAAATGTGCAATTCCTGAGTTAAAACAATCTTCAGTGAGCTTGCTTTATTATACATCATAACCTAAATTCACCATTCAACTCCCATAAATATTATGGAAAATACTAGCTAAATAAAAAAGTGTGTAACCCTCTGTCATGGTTTAAGCCCAGCCAGTAACTCAGAACCATGCAGCCGCTCACTCACCCCCCCGCTTCTTCTTCCCCCTGCTCCCAGAAGGGATGGGGAGGAGAATCAAAAGTATGTAACTCCCATGGGTTGAGATAAGAACAGTCCAGTAACTAAGGTATAACACAAACCTACTACTGCTACCACCAATAATAACAATATGTGGAATAACAAGGGGAGAGGATACAATTGCTCACCACTGACTGACCGATACCCAGCCTGCCCCGAGCAGTTATCTGGGCCTTCAGAGTAGCTCCCCCCAGTTTATATACTGGTCATGACGTGCTGTGGTATGGAATACCCCTTTGGCCAGTTTGGATCAGGTGTTCTGTCTCTGTTTCCTCCCAGCTTCCCCTCCTCCCTGGCAGAGCAGAAGGCTGAGAAAGTCCTTGATCGGGCTAAATATTACTTAGCAACAACTGAAAACATTGGTATTATCAACATAGTTCCCAGGCTGAAAGTCAAAACCACAGCACTGCACCAGCTACTAAGGAGAAAAAATGACTGCTATAGCTGAACCCAGGACACCCTCAGGAATTCTTTAACTGTTCTGCAATCGGATCCAGGTTGTTCTAGTATTAAACCACCCTGCACTGCTTAATGCTTTGGCTACTACAGAAAAAAAACCCACAAAAAAACCAAAACCAAATCCCACAACCCTGCCATCAAGTCATTCCAGTTATGTTGCATCTACCAGACAATTAAGAAGCAGGTGCCATAATCATACAGTCTGTCCCCACTTTCAACAGTCATTTTCTTGGTACCACATGTACTAAGAGCCTCCTGAGAGGATGTTGAAAACTCAAGACCTGCTCCAAGTAGTAAGCTCAGATCTGTGTAAGGTTTTCTGGCATAAGACTATCTAAGCAGAAACATGCTTGACTTCATACATTGGTGGTATAGGGCAATATAAACATCCACATACTGATTTTCCTCCTCTGCAGTACTGGAGTACATCAGAACTTAACTGTGCTGAAGCAACATGAATAACATTACTTTAAAAATAAACTGACCAAGACAAAAACGCCTCTATAACTCTCAGCTGTAGAGTTTCAGGGTGGTCATATAGATCAATGTAAAGAAACAACTCCATCTCAAATGCCACCAACTTCTCCATGCTAATACAGCATTAGGCATAAATATGACACCACACCATTAGATAACATTTTAAGTAAAGCAGGTACCTCAACGATCTCATTGGCCATGAAAAAAGATTCCTTAAGGAAGAGCAAAACTCCCCCAGTCAATCTCAGTGTCGGAAAGAAAGACTCTTTCGGTATGAACCCAGTTCCCAGCAGCAAGAAGCTGCCTCCACCGAAAACACAAGAAGGGCTGCCATTGCCCACACTGATTCTGCAATGCCAATCAGCAGGGATGAGTTAACTGCGTATGTATATGTGCCTATATACCTCTTTCTTTCGGGTTGCTGGCATTTGGCTGTGAATTGCCACTTGGTTGAAAGGCTGGCTGAGCTGTTACTCTGGTTTGTAGCTTTGAGTATTTGATGACTTACTCAAGGGAGAACACTCAGGCACTTCATCAGGTAGGGACTTACCAGGAGGAGAGGGGTGTGAAAGCCACCCACATTAACACCATCCAGGACAATACCCTTGCACTTGTGAATTACTTAATGATGCCCCTGCCCTACATTCTTCTAAATCTAAATTAATTTACTTCTAACAGTAAATTAATTCATTCACAGAAGCCTACTTTAAAATGCTCCAGACATAAAGCACTAAAGAGACCCTATGAGTATTTAGTGACCTTATAGTGGGTTGGAGCTAATTGCAACTGTGGTGAGGCTGGTGAGAAGCTCCTTCCTCTCAGCCTCTGGGCAGGGTGGGTGTGGAGCTGGGAAGCAGGACGGAGCTGGAAAGGGAGCTGTTGAGTCACCCTTAGCAGTGAATGTTTCTGTGGGCACTGCTACAGACTCGCACTACCAGTGATGGAAGGCATGCATGGGGAGCAAACACATCCCATCCCTACCTACAAAAGGTTGTAAGTGTCAGGCACAAACTTTTCCACTACTTAAGCTGATGGGGATGTCAGCTTCAGTGAAAAACACAAACACGGGCAGAAAAAAAATCATTACCCTACTTCAAACTTGGCAGAGCACAACCATTAACTTTTACATGAGCTAACAAAAGAAACATCCTAACATTACCATCATGAAAATGTAGCGCGCACACAGAAGTAACTTCAATATGTTTAATTTGGATTCAAGTTACTTGCATAAAACTGTGCATAAAAACCATTGCAAAGTCCAATACCAAATGCTTTCCTTTCAGCCGAGCTCATGGCAAGGGATTTACAGTGAAAGCAGCTTTTCAAAATGCCATCCAGCCATTTCACAGAATCAAGCTTTTTCATAAATAAAAATTAAAATCACTTCCAAATTACACCCTTTCCAGTATTTCCAGTTGATTGTAGATGCACACCCCCCATAATAAAACCTGAAGAAAATCAGTTTCCCATGTGTCAGAGAAGGAGATACTTTTCTTAAAGACTACAAGCAACATTTTTTTTTTCCTAAATACCAGTGAATAAAAACTGTTTGAGGCTATAAGCCATTAACAGAAAACACATGCAGGCTTCACCGAAAAGGTTGTCAAGCATTGGAACAGGCTGCCCAGGGAAGTAGTTGAGTCACCATCCCTGGAGATATTTAAAAGACATGTAGATGTGGCTCTCAGGGATATGGTTTAGTGGTGAATTTGGCAGTGCTGGGTTAATGGTTGGACTTCATCTTAAAGGTCTCTTCCAACCTAAGTGATTCTATGATTCAAAATTATAGATTCAATTAACTTTTACAATGAATGCAAGATACTGTTCTGCAGTTACAGGTCCCCAATAAGGGCTACTTTATTATCCCTTATTATCTTATGATGTTCTTTGCGGTACCTACATTGCACTCAGAGGTGGAAGGTGCTGCACTGTCTGTGCTGCTTCATGTATTTTATACATATACATTCTTAATATCAAAAAATGTCAAGTACCATGGCAGCCAGGGAGAATTTGAGCAGACATTCAGGTCCTTGTGCTGAACTGGGGCTGTGGATGTTCATTGAGACACTCTTGCCCACAAAATCAATGTAACCACTCACATGTGTAATGTTATAAATTAATTTTA
>NW_009921469.1:0-16357 GCF_000696875.1 Nestor notabilis | reverse complement strand
GTTTTGGGGGGGGTTGTGGGGAGCGTCCGGCGTCGCACCAGGCCCCCCTGTGACTGCCGTGCGCTGCCCCCCGCAGCAAGACTACGTGATGCTGTGCGCCGTGGACGAGGCGGAGGAGATGGTGGACGGCGGCAGGAAGGACGCGATCGACGACCTGAAGGAAGGGGAGCTGGAGGCGTTCGTCAGCTCCCTGGGGATCGACAAGTACGCGAAAAGCTGCCTGGTGGTGGAGGAGGATGACGGCGGCAGCCAGGAGAAAGAGAAGCCCCCAAAGAAAGAGAAGAGCAAGAAAGAAACTAACCTTCCTTCGCTAGAGGAGAAAAAAGATAAAAAAGTCAAGGAAAAGGCAAGCGGAGTGAAAGGCAGCAAGAAGAAGCAAGCTGCTTCTCCTGGTGACCAGGGCCAGCACCTTTCAGCAAAGAAAGAGAAGCTGGAAGAAGATTTTGAATTTCATGCTAGGCAAGGGATACTGATCAAGCCAGGGGGCAAATGGTATGATCAGGAATACACCAGCGAGTTCTCTTCAGAGCCACAAAATCAGGAGCTTCTGTCCAAGTATAAGGCCTTGGCTCAAAAGCTGTATGAACATGAGACGGACCTGTATAAGAATAAAACAGATTATCAGAAGAGAGCCTCTTCTGCCTGGATGAAAACTGTTGTGTCATCGGGTACCTTGGCTGACAGGATGGCAGCAATGACCCTTCTCATTCAGGACAGTGCTGTCCACAGTATCCAGTTTGTTGAGAACTTGGTAAACCTCATAAAGAAGAAGGGCAGCAGGCATCAGAGCCTCATGGCTTTGGATACTTTCAAGGAGCTTCTCCTTTCAGATCTCTTACCAGACAACCGAAAATTATGGTTTTTCTCTCAGCGACCTTTTAACAACATAGAGAAGATGTCAAGTGGCAACAGGGATTCCAGGGACAGGCGGCTGATACTGTGGTACTTTGAGCACCACCTGAAACTGCAGGTGGCAGAGTTTGTGCAAGCGTTAGAAACACTCAGTCATGATTCTCTGACAGCGGTGAAATCCCGGGCGCTGGCAGTTGCCCATGAGCTTCTCTGTAACAAGCCCGAGCAGGAGAAAGCCCTGCTTGTTCAGCTGGTAAATAAGCTGGGAGACCCTCAGAACAAAATTGCCACCAAAGCCTCTTACCTTTTAGAGACTTTACTTCACAAGCATCCAAATATGAAGGGAGTAGTGTGCAGCGAGGTGGAGAGGCTTTTGTACCGGTCAAACATTAACATGAAGGCTCAGTATTATGCCATCTGTTTCCTTAATCAGATAGTCCTCAGTCATGAAGAAAGCGCCCTGGCCAACAAGCTGATAGCTTTGTACTTCTGCTTTTTTCGGAACTGCATAAAGAAAAAAGATGTTGAATCCAAAATGCTCAGCGCTCTTCTCTGCGGGGTGAACAGAGCTTACCCTTACGCTGAGACTGGTGATGAGAAGGTGAAAGAACAAATGGACACGTTGTTTAAGGTTCTGCACCTTGTGAACTTCAGTACCAGCATCCAGGCCCTGATGTTACTGTTCCAAGTGATGGACTCTCAGCAGACTGTGTCGGATAGATACTATGCAGCACTGTACAAGTAAGTGACAGGTTTGCACTTTGTATAGAAATTTCATTTTATGAAGTAGTCACCATTAGTTTCAAGTTGCAGAAACACTTCTTTTGCTTTTAAGATCTTGTGAGTTTTGTGTCTCACTGGCTGAAAATTTCTGATGGCTTGCGTGAGCTAGAAGAAAATGCATGTGATTTCTTTGCTTAATGTGAGGATAAAGCAAAGGGTAGTGATAGCTCCTGAGAACACAACATACACGTTGCATCCTTTGCACTGTTTCCTGGAGCATGTTGTAATTCTAGATGCTATTTGAAACTTACTTATGATTTCTGAAATCATATTTACAGATACTGTGATTAGTCATGTAATAGCCTAAAATATTTTCTGGTTTTTTTTTTTATAGGGGGGAGGAAGAATATTAGTTTAACAAATTCTTCAGATCATTTAATTTGTGTGTTTGGAAAGCCTTGTGTTGTAAAAGTTTTCTCTCCTTTTGTCCCAGCTGATCGTTTAGACTCTTTGTAAGGACCTTGTAGGCTTCTGTTTAGTTGACCAAAGGGAAGTTGCTGATTTTTGTAAAGGCGAACCCGAGTTTCCCCAGTATGTGCAATGCATTCAAGAGCCTTGCTGTGCCTGGCAGCCTGGAAAAAACATGGAGTGGAAAATGCTAATATATATGTGTGGTCTGAGAGTGAAGCGTGGTGATTGCTACCCATTTTCTTTCTATTTTTTTTTTTTTAACATCTAAGTAAATCAGATCAGTTTATTACTTCGAGTACCTCAAGTTTTGAAACTCTTTTCAGTTGAATTCAGTTTGTTTATATTTTTTTTCATTTTTTTTCTTTACAGCTTTTAATTTTCAGATTCCCATATATATCTAGAAATAGTACACAGCTGTTGACAGTTCAGGGTTGATCGTGATGATTTTGAGTGTTGAGGAACAAGCTGTTACAGGTTTTGCATGGCACTCTGAAAAACGTAGATGATTGTTGTTAATAGCAATTATTCTTCTATGTGCATTATGACAATCAGCAATGTTTTCTCCTGTGTGTTCTACAGGAAGCTTCTAGATCCTGCTTTAGCAACCTGGTCAAAGCCGTCCATGTTTCTTAATCTTATCTATAAATCTCTGAAGGCAGATGTGGTGTTACGGCGGGTGAAGGCCTTTGTGAAGAGGTTACTTCAAGTCACTTGTGGACAAATGCCACCCTTCATTTGTGGAACCCTGTACCTTCTGTCTGAGCTTCTGAAAGTAAAACCGGAGTTAAGGGTCCAGTTGCAGGATCATGTGGTATAAGACGATTTCTTTATCTCATGGTTTTTCCAATAAGAGCTATTTTCATAAGCACCTTTCTCTAACCTGCTTAATAGTGACTTGAGGGTTTGCTAATATGTTATGTCATGGGAGAAAGCACTTGAACACAGAAAGATAGAATTGACTAGGTTGGAAAACACCTTTAAGGTCATAAAGTCCAACTATTAAAAATCTGCATAGAAGATGGTTTAAGAATTCTCGTGGGTTCTATGAACTGCATTCATGGGGAGAGGAAATGCTGTGTAAGTAAGTGGGTGAACATTCTTCACCCAAAAGCTTTGTCTAAACATGGCCTGTTTGTTTCTTCTGTCTGCTGTCTCTGAAGTAGAGCTAGGCAGGACAGGGTTTTTTTCCCCTTTTTTAGGCAGGGAGAGACCTTATATCACATGTGTGATATAAACTGTAAAATTCAATTTTAAGTGGGGTATCAAGGCCAAAAATTTGTATTGCTTAAACATTGGCCATCATTTGTTTGTGTTTCTGTAGGTAGCTTCTTAACAATTACATGTGCATTTTTCTAATAAAAGTGGAAAAGAAAAGCTGCTCACTAACGTTTTTTGTTGTTTAGGAATTGGATGATGAAGAGTGCTTTAAGGATCAAGAAGAGCCTGAAGAGGATGAGGAAAAATTTGTGGATGCAGATAAAGAAGTAGAAGGTGAAGAGAGGAACACAATGGAAAACTCTGCTAAAACAAATGATTCAAATTCAGCAGCCTCATGGGTGCATCATCTGAATTTGGGAGGTAAATTAGCAAGAAAATATAATTCATTTATCTTCTAACATTCTGTAACAGTGGCACATTGATAAAAACGTGTTGTAGTATCAAGAGATTAAAACATTATTTTAATTTTTCAAATTGAAGTAATGTAGCCAAGATTAGGATGTGTAACTGCTCATTCAGTAGTGAAGCTTGTTAGCTTTAAACCTGCTTCTAGTTTCACTCTTTCTTGAGGACTTTCTGGAACAGAACAGGGGTTTTCAGGAGCTTCTTTGAAAGCATGTAAGAACTCACCTGTGCACCTGTCATACAGTGGGGAAGGGAACCTGAATGTAGTTACTTGCTACTGAGTGCATCTGTGACCTGTCCAGCTAAGAATGATGAGAGCATTACTGTCATGGTGAAATGAAAGTAATGCTCTCATAAGGCTGCCTGAGGAAATTGAAGTTGTTTTCCTCTTCTCCGCCCCTCAGGCAGGAAGAGTGGAGCTTTGTATGATCCTATGCACCGGAGTCCTTTATATTGTGGTGCTGAAAGTACAAGCCTTTGGGAACTGAAGAAGGTAAGGCATTCTTATGTTGCAGATTACTGTGTTTATCAGTGTGGCCCTTGGATTGAGAGAAGAAAATGAACTTGCTTATTGTTGGGGTAGCTACCTGAGTAACATAACAGAAAGATAAAAGCTGACACATTGTTCAGCTTTAAGCTTGCATGTGTTACATGTGGTGCTGATATTCAGGAGAAGAGAGTAGCAATTTCTAAGTGAAGATTTGAACAGTAGGAATATTTTTTGACTTTCAGGTCTTAGCTAAAGCTTTTTATGTAAGTGGGAATGTATTTAGTTCATGCAGACAAAAGATGAGGAGTTGAAGTTCTTCATCTGTTCAAGGGCAGAGTACATCAGCCTCGCACTACTGCATGCATCTGTGTGATATTTGTTGAGTTACAGAGCAGTCTTATGACATAGTGGTGTTGTCAGGAGTCGTGTCAACATGAGTAACGATTGCATTTATTTTTGGAGTAGAAATAAATAAGCAATTCATGTTTTTCAGCTTTCTGAACATTTTCATCCATCTGTGGCCCTATTTGCAAAAACAATTCTAGAAGTAAGTGCTGCTTCTGGTCTGGAGCTTTGAAGGTTGATTTATGTAAGCTGTCCTTGATGTTTGAAAAATACATTATAAAGCCTCCTTGCACTCTGCAGCATTGTAATGTACACCGAAATACAAAGCTTTTCGGGGAATTCAAGTGTGTTATAAAAAGAAGTAGAAATGTGGGTATTACATGATCTTTAAAACTTTTTTAAAGTTTTGGTCTATCTTTTTATTTAGCATGAGTTTTTATGTGGGGAACCCTACTGTTGGAACAAATTCTTTTTTAATACAGTTGTGGTATTGTGCCAAAAATACCCAAACCTACATAATTATGTATGTAGAATATTTATTTTCACTTGAATATATGGTATACAAATAGTGCTGAAGATTAACTGCTGTTAACACAGTATATTGCAAAGGAGTTCATCACTGAAACCAAGTGTTTTTTAGTTAAAAAAAATACTGACATTCCAAAAATAGGAACCTGTACAGGAGTGTATTAAGTGGTCAGGCTTATGTGATGAAGTATCCCCAGGTCTTCGTCTTTGATTTAAAGTGTGATTTAATGTTGTTCTTGGTCTGTTTGAGTCCTTTGTGTTCAGTTGCTGTCTTTCTAAAATGAAGACCTCAATGATATTTGGCTTTTTCCTTCTTTCAGGGAAATCACATTCAGTACTCGGGTGACCCTTTGCAGGATTTCACATTAATGAGGTTCTTGGATCGCTTTGTGTACAGAAATCCCAAACTCCGTAAAGGCAAAGGTATGAACTTCTCTGTACGTATCAGCATATGATCTTGTCTGTTGATGGTGACCAAGCTCTTTTTCTCTCAGATTGCCAAGTAGCCCTTGGTGCTTGTCCAGTATTTGGGTGCATGTTGTGCAACAGAGGAGTGGGATCAGTCTTCAGGGCTGCAAGAGAGATGTCTGCAAGCAGAACTAGCTGACAATCATACTGCTGCCTCTCACATCCACAGTGCAGAAATTGCTGCTTACCAGCTGTGCAGCCACCAGCATGTACTGGTGCATGGGTTTCTTCATCCCCAGGTGCAGAACTTTGCCATTCCCCTTGTTGAACTGCGTGAGGTTCCTGTCAGCCCATTTCTCTAGCCTCTTGAGGTCCCTATGGATGGCAGCAAAACCCTCTGGTGCATCAGTCACTCCTCGCAGTTTTGCATCAATAGTAATTTGTTTCTGATTTATGTTCTGCTACAGAAAACACCAGCAGTGTGGTAATGCAGCCGAAGAAGAAGCAGTTTATGAAAGATGTGCAGAATCTTGCAGGTAAGATTCTTTTCGGTTAAGATTATGATGGCTAAAAAATTTTTATCTGGTTGTTGTAGACATGTCATCTGCACCATCTGCACTATTTCTGTTGGTAATAAAAGAAAGTCCTACCCATCAGGAGTGCAGTGGTCTTGTCTGATGTTCAGGATCAGGTCTAATCTTGTTGAGGGTGCATGGAATCTCCACAGTTAAACTTTGGATCCATTGAGTCATTTTAAGAACAAATGACACAGAGAAAATCAATTACCTCAACTGTTAGCCTCTTAAGTCGTATAGAACATTGTTTCAAATTTGTTTGTATCTGGCAATGTGACCACTTAGAGGAGAAGGGAAAGGGCTAAAGAAAGGCTTACAGTTTATTTGAGGTAATGGTATTTCTAGTTAGAAGAGCAGATTGTTAGGGTGCTAATCTTACGGAGACATGAATTTATAAAATACTAGATTTTCTTCTCACAAACATACCATTCTTGGCCTGGCATCCTAGTTTTATGAATAATACTTGTTAAAGTTCTTAAAAATATCTAGAATTTCATAAGAAGGATGAAAGGGATAAACCCAGCCTTGTTAGAGAGAAGCCTGGGGGCAGCATGCTAATGTTTGAGGGACAATGTGCCTGTCGGCTCCTTCGCTCTGCTGCTCCTTCGCTCTGCTGTTTCAGTGGAGGCAGCAAAGACTCCAAGGGTTATTGGTGTGTTAGAAACCATGGAAGCACCTGAGAATGGTCACATAGGAATTAGAGCTTCTCCTCACAAAAAGGTGGCAGGATCAGTAGCCCAGCTGAAGAGCATCTACATTAATGCACACAACATGGGCAACAAACAAGAGGAGCCAGTAGCCATGTGCAACAGGAAAACTATGACATAGCCACCATCACAGAAACGTGGTGGGATGACTAGCACAACCGGAGTGCTGCAGTGGATGGCTATGAAGTCTTCAGAAGGGATAGGCAAGGAAAAAGCGGTGGTGGGGTGGCCCTGGAGACAGGGTGAGGTTCAGTCCCTTCTTCAACATGTTCAGCTGGTGTACGGTCCTGCCTTGCAGCTGCTGACGAGTATTTCTACTGCCAGGAGTGTTGGGCAGAAGTGCTTTCAGTGTTATGGTGCATGGCAGCGAGTTTATCTGATTTCCTACTACTTTTTTTCCTTTATTTTTTTTTCAGTGCATTTTGCTGTAGGTGATTGCATACCTCCCTGTTAACTCACTGTTAGTTTGAAGAGGTTTTGAGATGAGCTCCACTATTTTTAATGCATGACACTGGGTATCTGCATACTTCTGTCTGTGCATGGTGTTTAACATTGTAAAAGAATAACAGTCATTTCAACTTGATGTAAAGTCAGTTCTTTTTTTCCTTTTGCAGTCAACAGCAAGGAATTCCGTGCCAAAGATGAAAGCAAAATCCCAGTGGATGAAGTATTTTTTCATAGGTAATGAAATACTTGTGAACATTCATTTTAAGTGTTGCTTTTTAACGCAGTGCCATCAAAACCCATTGCATTTTGTCAAGTATTCTGTGGTATTCCAAGTGTTTGCAAAACTTGATTAATTTTGAAAAATCTGATGATAGTATTTCCCTTAGAATGTAATTTCAACATCTGTCAAAAGTGCTTAGGAAAGAATATAACTGAAGAAGATAGGCAACTAGTGCTTGTAGTCCAAAATTAAGTTAATTTGACATTGTAATAAAGAAGCCTTAAACAATGGGTAGTGATGAATGTCTTGTGGGTTGTAATTCTTATGCGTTAGAAGCATATTAAAAAAATAATGGAATATACCTTGTTTATGGTATTAACATCAAAGCTTATTAGAATGGAACAATGCAAAAATAAAGAGGAGCTAGTTTTCTCTATTTTTTTATTAGTCGTATGAGATAAAAATGCAATCGTAACATTAAAATTGAAGTTGTACACATATGGCAAAGATTTGTTCTTCTTAGATCAAAATACTGGTTAGTGTCTCCTTAGGAAATCAGTGTTTGAATTAACTTCATTTAGTTTGTTGAATTCACTTTGGTTTTGTTTTGTTTTTTTAACATAGTCGTTGCTGTAGGGGCTTTTAAAATTTTGTGAAGTATCAGGTTAATGGAACTTACTATTTTAAATAGATTTATATAATCTTGAGGAATGTAATATAAAAAAGAAATTAAAAAGTGGTATTAATTTTGAGATGAAAGAAAAGCATCTTAAAAGCATGCCCCCTCTGACAAGTTAAACAGTTGTTGCATTGAAGATGACCAAAACTGAGATTACACATTAAAAGTCTTCCATACAAAGTGCTGTACTCTTTTGCTCTTGTATCTGCCCAAAATTGCCTTCTGTGTTTAATGGTTCTTTAATACGAAATGAAGGAGAGGAAATGGTTTAAAATGGCTGACAGAAGGTAGAACTAAGCTCACAGAAGATGGCTACAGGGGAAAATTCAATAGAACTTAATGGATGAATCTCTTCCCACCCCCCCACACCCTCCCCAGTTAGATTCATGTTGAACTCAATCCTTTCTTTCTTATCAGTATAAGGCAGATTTTAACATCTTTCTTGTACCCTTATATAAATTCACTGTGTTCAGAATAATTTATGGCACCTTTGGCTGTGAAACTTCTTTGTTTTAAATCTTACAGTAGTGGCTTATATTCTTTGAAACACAAAAAATGTACAGCTCTGATTTGGTTTGAAACCATAGCTTAACATTTACAACTGGCAACATACATGTGAAACAACTTGCAGATTGGTTTGGGTTGTTTTTTTTAAATGAACTTGTCATAAAGATCATTACCTGTAATCTTGTATCTAAGAGCAATATATTATTTCAGATTTTATTCTAAGTTTGATAAGAGGAGAGAGAAACAAAGGCGTCAGGATGATGAAGAAAGTGTGGAAGATGTAGATGATGATGAATTTGAAAGAGCATTGGGTAAGGTGTTTGTTTTTGTTTTCCTTCTACTAACTATGCCAGTATTTCCTGCTTTTGCAGATCATTAATTTATCCTTTTCATAGTTTATATGGTATAAAAGGGTCAGATACAGGAATATGGAAGTGGAAAAAAACTGGCTTTCCAATTCCCGTTCTGTGCTACTACAGCCAGCATTTCATCCTGTCCATCACACAAGCCAGCTGGATGGCCGTCTCTTAGCAGAGGTCTTGCTCTCACTACTCCAGTGATCAGCTTGTTCAAATGGTTGGAAATTGCCTGATTTTGAACATAAGCTTGTGGGTTCATCTCTTTTTTTTCTCTTTCTTATGTAGTCTGAGAGTTAAATAACTTTTTCTACCAGCATGAAACGTTTGCTTCTGTTCTTTCTTTACTGCTTGGCATTTTTCAGTCTTCCTTACATTCTTCCTAACATCTTTCATGAGGTTATTGGTTCAGTTAGGTCCCTAGAAAACTTCCACAGTGATCTTAGCTCTTCCTGTAGCATGTACTTTGTTTGCTTTGGAATTGGTGTAAGATTTGTTCAAGAGTCGAAATTTGTTAGTGTACCGTAAAATGTCCATTATTTTATGATTTCATATTTTACTTATAGAATAGTATATGTATTTGGAAAAAAACAACCAAACCCAAAACAAAAAACCCCACAAAACTCACTTAGCTCTTCAGAACTGTTTTGTACAGTATTTTTAGAGAATTCTGAACTCCCATAGCAGGATTCTTCCTTAGTGACCCAAGTAGCATGGGCTTAGCTATGACAAGAATCTGTTACTAATTGTGTTTGTCACTTTATTGGTAGTACCTCTAAGTTGGCTGTCTCTGAGAATTTGATGCATAAATTCAGAAGCTTAAGGACCCTTTAATGTTAGTGTTTACCCTTTGAAACAACAGTTTAATTTTTCAGGTTTTGTTTCTATCTGCTATTTTATATAGCAATTTGTTCCTAAGTGAATCTGGTGATAGGAGCTCTTATCCGTTAGCCTGCTTGCTTTTCTGTGAAAAATTATAGTGAATACTTCTTATCTGAAAATTAACATACAGGTTAGCTTCCATGACACTTGCTTGGGGTTTCTTCATTGAGTCTTTGTTCTATCTGGCTTGGAGCAAATATTGAGACTTGTGATATCCCACCTGCTGACTAAGTTTGAATCACTGTGCAGCTGTGTCTGTCTGCTTCCTACATCATCTGGTTCTGGCCAGAAATTACATCCTGGATAAAAGAAAACTTCCATTATTTTTCAAAGAAAAAGATTTTTCTCAGAAAAAAATCCAGATAGCTTTAGGTAACTGGTTTGTGAAGTATTTTTCTATAGGAGTATGAACCCTTTGGTATCAGGGCCCTTTGTTACTGATGCAGATTATATAAACTGCTCAGAAAAATGATACCTAGAAATAATTTATTTAGCAATTACTTTATATTTCTTTGTTTGACTTTGTAGTAATAAACAATTTTTCCCCCCTAGATAAATTTGAAGCTGCTGATAATGCCATTGATGTTGGCCAGGATGACCTTGATTTTGCAGGGTAAGACTTTCAGTTGGTTCTTTCATCTCTTCTTTTATCACCTACATAGAGTTTTACTTTGCAAAATTGCATAGACTTTTTTCAAAACCACTCCGAATAGCACCTTGCTAAAAAGGCAGTAGCAGGTGAATGCTGGATAATGCTGCTTTTCTGCATGTCCCATAATGGAGCATTGTGATCCTGTGATACTTACAGTCTGCTGGCTTGACACGTGAGACTTGCAGTATTTTGTTTACATAATGCAGTGACTCAATAACCAAGGTAAAAATCTTGGTTTTCATGGTCTCAGGTTTCTGTTTAAGAATTACCAAGAACAAAAGTAGGTAGTATGGGGCATAATGGTACTGCTGCAATAAGGACTGGTTGAACTGGACCTAACGCAGTACATAGATTGCATTAGGTGAAATCCAGAATCACAGAGCTCAGTTCTCAGGAATTCAGCAGTTTCATGCATCACAGACTCATTTAGGTTGGAAAAGACCTTTAAAATTTAGTTAACCTGTTAATGATTAAGTAGCCTTTTCTGAATTAACACAAAAACTTTTTTCCTTATGTGAGAGAAGAAGTAAAGCTTAAACTGCTTTTGAAACCTGAACATTTTTGTGAGCTGGGCTGGTGTGAGTAAAAAACAGTAGAGAGGAGAGAAAACCCAAGTAACCAGGTTTCTTTACTGAAAGAAAAAAAAAAAGTATTATTTCTGCATTTAGTAGAGTTGCTGGGGATAACAGCAATGTGTGTGTCCTGCAAAAAAGACTTTCTGAAAAGGAGCAAAGGCACATAGCAGATAAAATACTGAAGCTGACGTTTGTTAGTTTCAGAATAGGATTCTCTTTAGAACTTCTTAAAAAGGTTGACTTTTATAATACAGTTCCACATGCTGATGTTGAAAACATACCTGAATGCATAATACATGTTTCTTCGGTCTCAGCCTGCATGTACAGTGGTTTGCAATGATCTTGAACTTTTCTAACATAGTGTTTGCCAGTAGATGTCATCTGGATGTAACAGTATTTTGCCAGGTAAAGTGCTAAGCTTGTTACGTGTTTTTTTAGTAACATAAAGAAAACCAAAGGTGGTAAGAAAGGCCAAAGAAGCGAGGGATCCAGTGCTGATGGGGAGGATTCTGATGGTGAAGATGAATTCAGTGATCTGGATGATGAAGAAGTCTCCTTAGGAAGTATGGAGGAAGACTTTGAAGAGGATATGGATGAAGAAGGAGGTGTATTTATGGATGTGTCTGATGATGATAACAGCCTAGGTAAAGTATCATTTCTTACCAAAAAAATGAGACGAAAAAGCTTTAGAACTAGGTTATCTGATATGGAATTACATACATAAATTCAGATTCAGTTACCTAAGTGGGAGGTTTGGCTTTTAAGTGAAAAAGTGACAAGTCCTTTTCTGGGCAATGAAGTCTTGAGGGAAAGATTGCCTGGCACAGCCTCCCAAGTGAGGGTGGGAATTAGGCATCTGGGGGTAAAAATTTGCAAGGAAGACATGTTTCTTTCATTCTGAAAACATTGGCAGTAACAAAAGTAGCTTTATACACAAATAACTGGCTACAGTAGGCAGAAATATTAAAAGATCTCAAAGAGACAAAGCGTGCTACTTGGTGATTTTTTTAATTTCTTTAGACCTAGTTAATGTTTGGGTTGTTGGTTGTTTTTTTTTTAGACGAGGTAACTTCTATTTAAATTGTTGTCTCATTAGTAACAGCTACTCTTCTAATACAGTTATGCACCCAAATTTTTATTACCATTGTAATAACAACTGATCATTGCACCTTCATAGTATCATTATCTTTTCAACTGAAAAGCACAGCTTACACTGTACACACTTCATGTGGCTGGAAGAGCACAATTAACGGGGTTTTTCAACTAGCCACTGAAGGGCACAGGTATATGTTTGAGGGTAGAGAAGATGAACTATTCATACAGCTGTTAACACAGTAGTCTTTCGTATTATTATTTCATCAAACTTTGCAAGCAGATGTTCAAGGTGTATGTAACACCTGCTTTTAGCCTTCATATTTTATGTACCTTAGATTCATATTTCATTCTTTTTTGATGCTATGGAAAAAAAGCATGAAGAATACATACCACTGACCAATTTTTGATGTCTGGGTTGAAGAAATCACAGATTTGTTTGTGCATGCTGTGTTTTAAACTTTTCTAGACTTGGACCATTATAACAAAAAAATGCCTAAACAGAAATTTTCATCTCTGCTGTGCTTTAAATATATGTACATGGTGTGAGAATGAGGGGTTGATGTATCTTTTCTTCTTTTCTGTCAGACCCGAACAGTAACAAGCAATTGAAGTCTGTCAGTAAAAAAGGCAAGAGAAAGAAAGATACGAATTTTGCGGGATCACTTGAAGGTAAGGGAAAGCTGCCATGATTTCCATGTGAGAAAGCTTAATACAAATACAGTTGGAAGAACATTGGGTTTTGGTACAGCAGATTGTCTACACTTTTGGATGCATAAACCATGAATGAAAAGGAGGTTGTCCTCCAACCAGTATGGCCTAATTCAGAGTAACAATCTGCTGATGAAGGACTGGGACTCAAAGGAGGAACTTCTGAAGGAAGGATGGGGTTGTACTCGTGGTTTGTACATCTGTTCCTAACACCTGATGCACAGATTTGTGCTATTAGTTCTTGGTTGGAAACTTTTCATTCCTTTTTTTACAGGGGAGATGGAGAATAAACATTTCAAACAGGTATTTTAGATGGTCTCAAAAAAATTTAAAAAAACCCACCAAAACCCAACCACATGGTAACACTTTGGTTTAGTGTCTTTCTGAAGTTGAAATTCTGTCTAATAAGAATAATGCTTTTCGTTTGAAGGATCCAAGAGAGGAAAGAAGAGAAAACTCCAAGATGCCAAGATACTGGCATCTGCAGAGGAGGTGAGTTTGATCAGTACTTAGCAAAAAACGATCAAGCATTTTACCTTGTTCTTTGTAATAATACTAAAATTTCTCTCTTTGAAGTTTGGCTATCTGCTGGATGAAAATGCTGGGTCTAAGTTTGACAATATTGGAATGAATGCCATGGCCAACAGAGATAATGCAAGTAAGTACATGCTACAAACAGCAGAAAGGTGTAATGCTGTTTTACTTCTGTCTCTTCGTATTCTGTAGTTAACAAGATGTACCTTCTCCAAGTGAAATTCACACATGGTCAGAAGTCACACAAGTAGGGACAGTAGCTCACTGTCAGTAAGATATGACTTAGTTACTAGAGATGCCCAGTGCTAATATTAACTCAGTCTACTGGATGGAAGAAAGCTTCAGAGAAGAGGAAGAGGTATCACATGGCCTTTTCACACTGTAAATAAGGATGCAGCATGCTGTCTGTAAAGCAGTTGTGTGAATTTTGCTCTGATAAAGTGTCCTGGATTCTTGTAAAGGGAAGCCATTTGACATGGCTGTTTATATACCTACTGGGATATTTACTTGCAGTATTGGTGAAGGAAAAGTAGTTCCCCAGAAATAATTCTAACGAATTAAATGTGCATCTACTGAGGGAATAATCAGTCCTTTGTAGAGCTTTTCAAGTCTTGCTGGTGTCACCTGAAGAAGGTGAACAGCAGCACTCATGCACTGTGTACTCCTAACACAAGCCTATCTAGCATTAGTAAAATACAAAGCAGTGGCAAGAGCAGTCTTAAAATTTTGAGGTTCTGAGAAGGCGGGGTATATTCTGTGAAAGGAAAAACCCAAAACTTTCTCTGGTGTCAAAAAAACAAAAAGGCAGCTTGCACTTTATTAACATTTATAGACACAGTAGCGAAGTTTTAACTGTCACATGTTTTGTCTGTATTTTACATCATGATCAGAGATAGCCGTTGACTCCTGATTTCTCACCTTTCCTCTTAAAGATATCAAACAGATCCAGTGGGAAATAGAGCGCGACAAGTGGCTTCACAACAGGGATGTGAAAAGCATCATCAAAAGGAAGAAACAGTTCAGACACAGAGGGCTGAAAAACAAGTACAAAGGCAAGAAATCAAAAAGATGAACTGGACATTTTCATGTGGACACTTTTTACAATAATTATTCTAAAATAATTTTTTAGAATATCACACACCTTTCTTACTT
Source organism: Nestor notabilis (assembly GCF_000696875.1). Lineage (NCBI taxonomy): Eukaryota > Metazoa > Chordata > Aves > Psittaciformes > Psittacidae > Nestor > Nestor notabilis. The sequence goes on along the minus strand of NW_009921469.1, from coordinate 1,828 downwards.
CAGTTCTTGCTGCTTACCCATGCCATTTGATCATTCTCCCTTATGCCGTGAATTCCAGACCACTCATTGGATTTGTAATACACTGAAAAATAGGTAAAATCCATGTCAGCTCCAAGTGAGGCATGTCCAAAGGTGAGCCACTTTGTGGCTGTTTTTGTTGGACGTGCAGTCCTTCAGTTCCAAGGACCCTATTCAACAGTCTGACACTCCAGCCACACCTCTGCATAACAATAAACACTTCTGCGGTGTCTCCCGGGGTAAGTCTTTAGCAATAATAAAATCGGGTTTATATGTAAGATACAACAGAAGCTTCAGCCTCCTTCTGAAGCCAACAGCTGCAAACCTACCTTCCAGAACTGATGGGAACTTCTTCTGCATTGTGTATCTGAAATCTGACAAAACAGATAAGTCAGTTACTTTACCAACGTATTTTAGGGCAAATAATTAAATGCACTCTTCTTATAACTAGATGAGTTTTAGCTACATTTGAGTTCTTTAGTTAAAGCCATGATTAAATAATGTGATCTGAATTGATTTTTTTTACATTACATTACAGACTGTATTCAGTTTATTTATGTGTGCAGCTCTCTCACTACAGTGTTTTCTAAGCTTCCTCACAATTGTGATAACCATATACAAGGTATGGATTCACAGGAAGCTGAATGCCTCTAGCAGACTGACGTAGAAATGAAAACTGGGAAAACTACTTTGTTTCCTTACGCACCTTTAGGTGTTTGCTGAATCCTTACGAGGGCTGCACTGGCAGCCCAATAGAAAATCATGTAATGATAGATTTGTGCTAGTTTAATGAGCTACAGAAGCTCATAGAAGGATCTTGCAAATGCTAGTACAAGCACAGAGAAAGTGTTAAAAGCCTCATTCTGAGCACACTGACTGTTAGAAGAGCTCACTGCACTTTCCAGAACAACTACAGCTTATCTTCTGCAAAGGCATAGAAGAACTACGACCTAGAACTGGAAAGGAGGAGAAACTGGAAACCATGTATGTCCACCACCAAGTTAGCAAGACAGGTCCATACATCTATTCTCCAGATTTTGATTATATATTTTTTTAATAAAAATGCAAAGAAAGATGCCTTAATTGTAACAGCCTGCTGGCATCTAATAAGAAGTGTCAACTGATGTAGCGTAGGTGAAGTTCAGCTTGAGCTTGTAAGACCACACTACTGCTGAAATGGGTGGTCTTGTGCCCTCAAAGCCACTGCAGCAGCTGCCTTTTGGCTCTCACTGACCTTGCTGGTAGTAGGACTGCCTTCTCCCACAGCTCTGGCAAACCAGCACTGCGACCTGCAGAGCCCTGAACACAAAGCCACTGCTGTGCAGAGCACACCTTGCAGTTCTGAGCTGGTGCTTGGCTTATTTTTGAGTTGCTGAGGCACCAAGTCTGAGAGACTTGAGGGAATGAAGCTGAATCATGGGCAAGATGACGCTGGGTGCCAGCCCGGTCTGTTCTCTACCTGGGACACATCAAATCACAAGAGCCTGTGAGGCCGAGACCCGAGCCAGGGCACCCCTTCAAGGCTGAGCAGCAGGTGCCTGAAGCAGGATCGATAACTACCTCATTGCAGACAGCCTCTCCTTTTTAAACGTCTGTTAGAACTGATGCCGTTACTATTCAAAAGCAAAACCCCAGCTTTGTTCCTGGGGCTCATGTGCTGCCTTTCAAGAGTTTCCCCACGGTTTTGGCTTTGCAAAACTAAACCAGCAGCTTGTCTTTAACAGCTGTCCTTGAGGTTCCGTGCAATAAGCGACTACTGCGTGTGTACCTACACTAACACCAGCCTACAGCCCCCCGCGCAGGCAGCGTG
>NW_009921468.1:0-487 GCF_000696875.1 Nestor notabilis | reverse complement strand
GGGAGGAGCCCGGCCTGGAGAGGGGGGAGGGGGGGAGCGAGGGGCAGTGATTGATGATGGTTGATAGGGATCGATTGGGAGTGATTGGGATCGATAGGGGTTGATAATGGTTGATTGGGATTGATAATGATTGATTGGGATTGATAGGGATTGATAATGATTGATAGGGATTGACAGAGTGATTGGCAGTGATTGATAGGGATTGATAGGGATTGACAGAGTGATTGGCAGTGATTGATAAGGATTGATAGTTGTTGATAGTGGTTAATAGTGATTGGCAGAGTGATTGATAGCGATTGATAGTGATTGGCAGTGATTGACAATGATTGATAGTGATTCACAGACTGAATCAATAGTGATTGATAGTGATTGACAGTGATTGATAGTGATTGACAGTGATTGATAGTGAATGCTGGTGACTGACAGTGATCAGTAGTGATTCACAGATTGCTATTGATTGGCAGAGTGATTGGCAGTGATTGATAGT
>NW_009921467.1:31828-50042 GCF_000696875.1 Nestor notabilis | reverse complement strand
ACAGTGGCCGAGCAACTTCATTTGCCAGCTGATCTTCAGGTCATTTCCAACCCAAAACATTTTGTGATTCTATGTACATTGCTTTCTCAGCAGTGAGCAAGGCAGGTCTCTCCCATCCTCCAGCCCATGCGTGCATCTCGTTTATCAATTATTTCTGGGTGTCCTACATTCAGGTCAAGGGGTTTTTGAAACCTCTGTGCACACATTAATACATACTGTATCTAGTATGTATGTGTACACATACAGGGACTCCAGGGACAAGTGCTTTCTACCATTTCCATCAACCCTCCCCCTTCTAGTCTCTCTGGTTGTTTGTTACTTCCACTTGCTGTGCTTTGTCTTAAATTAAACTGTAAGCCTGTCCTCGCTGGAGATGTCTTTTGTTGTGCGTTGTTGGGAGGGGGTTTGCAGAGAAACTGGAGCAGCAGATAGAGCTCTCCAGGCACTACTGAAATAATAATGAAGTAGTTTCACCAAGGTGGGACCGGAGACTTGTTGTCGGATGGGTCTGAATTCTGCTTGTCCCTGAAAATTGCTTAGGTAATAAGATAGCTGCTTTAAAATTGCTGGGAGTATCCCACAGGATTCTGCTTTGACTCTGATTTCCGTTTGCAGCACATGGTCTGCCATTTGGCCAGCACCATCCACCGGTGTGAGCTAATTTAAGGTTGCTAAACAGATGACACAGAACATACATCTTTTATATTTGATCTCTGCACTGGTGAGCTGTCTGACTGATGGTTAATCTCAACTTGTAATAGGATTTGCCTACACTCCTCCAAAAGCAAGATATTGGTCTTCTATAAAACGGCAGCTCGGGGAGAAGTGTGCCCAGGGCAAAGGGAGAGAATTAATCTGTATTTTTTGGCTTCTTGTTTTCATAGATTGGATTCTGTGCTCTGTGTCTCTGCAGGGACCAACAGGGTCACCAACTGAAGAGCTCAGCTGCCAGCTCCACGGGCATCCCGGCAGGATCAACATCCAGTCAGGTCTTGGGTGCTCTGTGTCTGTCCTGAGCAAGAGGCTGAGCTCAGTGGCTGGCCAGCCCTGTGCTTCACCTCCTGCCCTTGCTTATATGCATCAGAGTGTTGACTTGGAGACTGTGTCTAGTCTGGGGTTTTACTCTAAGCCTGTACCCACTTCATCAAGGGCAGTGCTCAGAAAGCCAACCAGGAGGCACTGCCAATGTTCTGTGCTCAGGGCAAGCCCCCAGTGTCCAAAACGATGTGCCTGCTCCATGCCCTGCTCTGCTGGCCATCAGTCTGCTGCCATCCTGCTGCTTTTTTTCCCACTTAGTTCCCTTGCGCCAGCTTGGCATCTCTCAGAGGTACAGCAGGAACCACCCAGGGACCATGGTCTGCGAGGAGCATGCTGAGATCATCCCACCTTTATCTGCCTTAAGGCAGAGCAGGCAGAGGAGGGAGCTGACAAGCCCTGGCTGCACCCCCCCAACTCCTTCCAGTGCACCCAAGGGAGGCAAGAGGACTACAAAACCATGGAGATCATAGAACCCAATGCTTCTGATCATATGACAATTCGTATTGACACTTTAACTGTGATGGTCACATACTGGTCGACACACACTTGCAAGTGAAGGACTACAGGAAGAAGCCATGGACATGGATGTCCCCAATAAAAATCTGAGTCATGCAGGCAAAACCTTCTTGTCCTGCAATAACAACAGATAAGGACAGCAAGGCTCACAGGCAGCACTAGAGAGTGCCCTGGAATGATGCTGCCTTTTCTAGTTGATGTGGGTTTAAGGTAGGTGTTAATTGCACAGTTTACAAGGTTTGTCCAAGTTTTAACAGTGTAATATCATGACAGCATGAAATTTGAGATCTGTTGCTCTTTTCCTGTGCAGGTCAACAAGTAATTTCTGGTGTGCTAGACAAGAGCCAGACAGTGCCAATGAGGTCTGTGTCCCATCCCACCTCTCCTGATGCGCTCCCTGCTTTGGTCAAAGGGTAAGGTGCCAGGCGTGGCTGGGCTCAGGTCCTGCCTCGTCAGTTCCCTGGGGGTGAATGCCTGTTGTATATTAACTAACCTGCACTGTGGAAGAAAGGTCAGGTATGCATCCTGGAGAAGAAAAGCAACACACCAAAATCCCACAAGTCATCCATGTTTCAGGCCTGAGCTGACCCAGTTTTCCATGGAATTGTGTTTCTGCAGTGGGCAGCATCACCCTCTGGGGTGAAATGTTGGTACAAATGATGCCGTTGTGCTACATGCAGAGATTTATTAGCAACATCCATGTTACAAGACCTGGATCTGGCCGTCATCTGATCCTTTCTGAATATACTGTCAAGGCAGTTGATCTTAAATTTAGTGCTGTGGCTTTTGAGTTTGCTTTGGTGTAGTATGACATTCAGGATTCCTTTACAGGCAACTGTGCAAAGCAGGAAAATCTACGTGAAATGCTTCCTACTGCAGTCACCATCTGGCCAATATTCATCTTGTTTAGTGAAATACCAAGATATCCATAGAACGCAGGTGTTAATGCAGATCATAAGGCACAAGTGACCGCAGTAATAAACCAACATGCAATGAAATGTAATTAACGCACCTGGTGCTTGGGTTTGAAAAGAATTTCAGTGCCTTTTTATTTTCCCTGTGCACTGATGTTCATTTTAATAGCTGGAACTTCAATCATCACTTCTCAACCAACCCTTTAATCATATAAATTCCCTTAAAAAGTGGACTGTAATGTTTGCTAGTAAATAGTATTTCATAATTTAGCCAGGAGGAAGGAAAAAAGTGGAAGCACACTTGAAACTATATGCTGCTTAGTAGCATTCTGTGGCATGAAAAAGACTATTGTCCTGTTTCTGTCGGTCTGGTTCTGCTGCTGCTAAAGGTTTGTTTTCAGTCGTGTAATCCTTCTTGATATGTTCCAAGTGCTTTTGATTTTGGAACAAGTGAAAAGATCCCAGGGAAGAAAATAAATGATTAAGCTTTCTGACACTGGCTTTCACAGTGTGTTTTTCATCTCACCTCTGACCCGCATCAATAACAAATGCATTTTGGTAAAGTTAAAACCCCCCAGGACAACATTTGTTCCAAGCAGACAAAAACAACCCAACACGGGAAATGCAGATTTTGTGTGTGTGTGTTTGTGGGTTCCAGGAAATCACATTACTCTCCAGTGCCCTTTCGGAGCTGAGCTCTCAGCCCATCTCATTAGTCAGCTGGCAAATCCCGAGCAGACAGGGCATGTGTGGGGAAAGGGAGAGGTCGAGAGTCAAAGACAAGGGTCACGGGTAATTTTTGTTTTTGCATGGGTATCTCTCCAGGGTGGTCTGAAGGGTGTGAGGAACATAAATCTACACAGGGACACTCGTACGCTGACTGAGAGGGACAGTCCCGACAAGTGACTTTCCAATCTGGTGCTATTTAATAGGGATCCAGAGTGTGTTCAGCTCCCCAGAGAGACGTCTGCTGCTGGCACTTGCATTGCTCAATCCCTTTCCCCGGACTCCAGACAGATCACTCTGTGTTTTGCCACCAGTGGTCAGTGCTAAGCCACCATAAATAAGCTGCTGATGAACTAGGGCTAAGGGGCAACCACCCCAGCCAGGCACGGAGGGGCTGCTCCACCACCGTTATGGATGCTGCCTACATTTTCACCTTCAGCAAAGGAGCATCCCTGTAAAGCAGACTTTGGCTCTAAGTCAGCGAGGACAGGCTGATAAGGGTCGCTGCCAAGTGACAGAGTATCCTGCGTCATGCAGCTGAGGGTGCATCAAGGACCTTGGCAGCAACCCCATCTTCCATGAGCCAAGGGAAACCAGGAGATGGAGAGTCCACGTTGCTTCATGCTGCTGCATTTTATCGTGCTCAGACACAGACAAAGAAATTAAGGAACACTTTCTGACACCTTCTTCTCTTGCTGGGCTCCTTGCAGCATTGCTTTGTGGGCAAATCCTGGAGGGGGGCACAGACAGCGTGGGGTGGGAGCGTGGGGAGTCACGGTGAGGGAGGCTGTGCACCAGGTTGAGCAGGGCTACAGAAGGGCCAAAGGGGATGTCCTATCTCACTTTCATGCGTCCCAGCATCCCTCCAATCCCTTCAATGGCCTGACTCAATTTTAGGAAAGAAGCTCCTCAGGGCCACCCTTGATGTTTCCTGACCTCTCCTACAGCGCTGTATCCTACTAACAGATCTCCTCAGGCACCTGACTTTATTCATCAATCAGTAACCTCACAACAGAGCACCAGCAGCAAAAACACATGAAGCCCTCAAAACAAACCTTCACTGCGAGCAGCAGAAATCAGGCTCTCCTGAGCCCCTGCACTCAGAATGACTGAGACAGCATCGCCAATCTAATTTTTTACTTCTTGACCTAAATCAGGTTTTGAACCCAGGCCCACAGAGGTGAAAGGTTAATGTATTAAGCTGTCTGCTCTTCAATTAATCCTTAAATCCTGGGCAGATTTACAAACTATTGGAAGATTTTAAATCACACCTGATTTATGAGATGCCCTTGTTAAGTTCAGATTGCCTTTACAGATGGTCACCATACAGGGCAATAAGGATAATCACTATACAGATGTACTGCCAGGATGGAAATGTAAATTTCCAAAATAATGCACACCTGTCTATCCTGACATGTGCACAGTCTGAACATCTCCAGTGTCAAACCCCACATCCTTTTATTTCCTACATGTCTGGAGAAGAAATCACTTGTGAGGACAGGCTGCAAGCCTGACAACTGCAGGCAAAGAAATCCTTCCACCAAAATGGCCATGCAAGCAACTGGTTGAAAAGTACCAGCACACTACTGTGGCATCAAGCATTTTTTCAGATAATGCTGTATTCCTTGGGAGAAAGCTCATGGTCTTTACAGGAAGGCCTTGACATTGGAGAGCTGTCAGAATGTGTGGAGGGGTGTCAGAAGCTATGGGAGCAGGCAGGCTAGTTCATTTGCAAGTGTTCTGTGTCAGTTAGAGAGGAAACCTGAGGCTTAAGGTGCACATTTTTAAATTGCATTTAGTGCATATAAAGAGTCCTCTGGTGCCTTTAGAAGCCTCCTGAAGCCCCCACTTCTGTCAGGCAGAGAACAGCTAACAGTCAGGAACAATGGTCCTGGAAAAGGCACGGTGCCATCACCACAAACACTGAAGAAGAGGCCAGGGAAGCTCTTCTTTCCCACGGTAAGTAGTCAATGTGCTCAGCTAACAGAAAGGACTGGGCTGTGGGTGCAGGCTGGCACCCCGGTCAGCAAGGTGAACACATGCACTCTGTGCTATTCCATGACAAAGAGGGCCAGTTGCCAATAAAAGGTTCAGTCTCCAAGAGTTTTTACAAGCACAAAGCCATTTACCTGGCTCTCAGAAAACGCACATGAATCACGCCCAGTGCTCATGACTCACGGATGCTCACGAGGCTGGGGTATTACGAGCTTGGTATCAGAGGTAGCAATTTCCAGTGGCTTCCCACCCAAGTGGATTTAAACCAGCAATGCAGAAGGGAAGAGGCTGCGTGCAGCCCCAGGCTCCTCAGAGCAGCTGTGCACTGCTATGGAGGAGGCCAGTCCCGAAAGATGCAGGACAAACTTCACCCAGTTGACTCTGCAGACATCTATCAGCTCAGCCACTACTGCTGAACGTGCTCTTTGTTCAGAAAGTGTAATGCCCAGAAAGGACTTTCATCCATCACAATTTGAAGAACAAGGAATACCTCCTTCTTTTTGTATTTCTTCAGCAGATCCAGTCCTTTATGTAGAAATACTGTATAATAGCTATTTGGAAAAGAGAGGGTGAGGAGTGGGAAGGGGAAATTGCCGGTGTCCCGGCACCATCAATTGCTGTCAGCTCTGCTCTGGGAATAGTGTGTAGCTGTTAATTGCTGCTGCAGATCCAGCAGATGGTGTGTAAGGCATTGGATTTAATGGAGCCCCTCAAAAAGAGTGGCATCTGTTTGTTTAATTTCTTGGCAACAGAACAGCAGATTTAAAAAACAAACAAACTAAATTGGACATTTAGCTATGGATGCCCCCTAACAGATTATAAATGTTGTAATATAAATAGGTCAAATGAAAGAAAATATCAATTGACACATTTGAGAAGTAAGCTAAACTTTTAGGCATTGGCTCTTTTAAAGATCGAGTTTTCAACACAAGGCAATGAAACTCCTTAAAAAGGCTTTTAAGTGAAACATTGATCCTATGCTTTTGACTATGACTTTGTGTGTTTGTAGAAATGCTACAAACACTAATTCAGAAACTAATATATTCTGCCTTTCTCTCTCACACACACCCGCTGAGGTTAAAATATGATCTCTAGATCTAGACACTTGTTTGTAATCATGTGCATCTTCTACATTTGGAAACAGCAACAAAAAATAAGGCAGAAAACATCTGCAGCCCCTTTCCTTAACAGCTGGGACAAGCAACTTGGAGGAGCTATTGCTATGGCTATTGCTGCCATAGCTCCAGCATTAACATCACTCCCCATATTCCTGGAAATCCATTGTAGCAGAAATTGCCATAGCAAAATGTGCCATGAATCTATCCATGGTAGGGTATTATATTATCTCTAACAATGGTCAGACCTGGATGCTTTGCACAAGAATGTAGATGACATCTTGATCTTTCTTTCAATGCTGCACCATGAGAAAACCTTCCAAGCCCCACTGGCACACAGCTTCCCAAAGCACGAGGGTGGATGACTCAATGAATACCTCCTCCCTGTGTACTTTTTTGGGGAAGTCTTCTGTACCATTAGTCAGATTTAAGGCATGCTTCATATTTTCCCTGTTTAAAGCAGAGTTCAGATGGGATGCTCAAGTTGAGAAACAACCCACGTGGCCTCTGTTTCCAGCTGCTGATCCAGAATATGCTGCTGCTCACTTTTTCCTACCAGCTAACTCCCATGTTCATTGCTGCAGCTGGACAGAGGCTGCCTATCTGTGCCAGAGAGATCTTCTCTTGGCCTTTTTGGTGATGGCAGCTGTGGCGGGGCTGCACCACCCAGGCACGTGTCTCCTTGACTGTGCTGGGACTACGCACTGGTTGTTACTGCCTTGCCCAAGCGTGTCCACTATGGCATGTTTTGCTGATGGCTGAAGGTGTGGGTTTTCCAAGGGCTGATTTTGTTTCAGGCAGTAGGGATGTGCCTATTGTTCACCCGACATCAGGTCTGGGTGTAGATGTGCGCAAATCTGTGCATCCCTCAGAAGGGACACTGGCAAGTGTCATTTGGCTTCCACTGCAACTTCTCCAGGTGAAAAAGCCCATTTAGTTTAATCTGTGTGGCTCTGTACCACTGGTGCAGGCAGACCTTGGAAAACAGGGTATGAGTGACTTGTTTCCTTGAGCAGGAAGAGCATGTTACACAACCCTGCTGAGCCCTTACCCTGGAACCTACTTGAACACACAGTCCCCTCCTCAGTATGTCCCCAACCCTCCTTGCCCAGATTCTCATTTGCTATATAGTCATAGGCTGCAGTCTAACCACTATTTTTATAGAGCTTTATTGAGGATACCTCAGATAAACCTTTCACTTTTTTGTTTTACCATTCAAGTCATAGCTTTGCAAACACTACAGCTGTTAAAATAAAGAAGGGCTGAGCTGTTCACATAGTGTATACACCCTGATAATGTCTAGTCAGTTATGATGGAGCAAAACTGCTCCCTGTTTCCCTATCTGTGAATAGGGAATAGTAACATGCAGATAATATTAACATCCAGTTTTTCTCTCTCAAGGAGATAAATGCAAGAGCTATGCAGTCTTACTATTACAATTTCAGCACCTTGTATTCTCATGTCAACAGAAGACTAAGACTGTTAAAAATATGATAGTGCTCTTATTTCAGATGAGTTTTTGTTTCTGATTAAATTTTTAATCAGTTGAATGGACGATTAGATGTCTATGTGATAGGGCATTACATAAGGTTTGGATTTTTTTCCTGGCCTACTCTTATTAGAACCTGTATAAAACTGCTCTTTTGAAAGGCTTTTTGTTATAAGCTGTGCTAGGAAGACATTTCCCCATACACTGAGTTGATACTTGATGTCACAAATGAGGTCAGTACCATCTTGATCAAACAGAGCCACTCCTCTGACAAGAAAAGCATCCTGTAGTGAATCAGGACATACGGAACAGACCCAATTCTATTGAAACTAAAATAAGCATAAAAAGGCCTCAAAAGAGAATTTGAATGCCTCTCATGGCTCTCACCACATATCACATGCCTGGCCTATAAAAGGCTAGACTGGAAAAACCTGCTACTCTACCTACCTTGCAAAAAGAAGAAAACCCACCTCTGTAGCATTCTTAATTAAAAGATAAGGAAATGTTCCTCCTAAATACTCACACCTTGCACTTATCTATGACATTTCTGATAAGGAGCTGAAAAAAGCAGATGAGGACTGTTATCTACACTGGCCCAGCGAGCCTGTGCCAGGATGAGGAACATAGCCCGGTTTTCCATGTAAAGCTTTTAACCACCCATAGGCATCCAGTGTGGCTTCTGCATGCCCAGCTTCTGCTTCACCTCTGCCTGCGAGTGGCATCTTCCCTCCTGGATAGTTTCATGATTGCAGGAAAATGTTAAATACTGAAAATCCTCCCGTCACCCTTTATTTTCCATGGCTCTTCTGCAGAAAGAATGCAGTCGCTGGAATCTGGTTTAAGGTTAGCTTAGAAAGCATCAACAGTGGGTATTTAAAGAAAGCCTTGAACACGTCATTCATCTCATGTCCATTCTGTAGCACTGCTTTCCAGCATGACTGATGAACCTTGTGATTTAAATACAGGTTCTCACAGGCAAATACTTAGTGGAGCACGAATGACAAAATCCCAAGTACCAAATATAACCCGTGCATCACCACGGAGACAGAAGCAGGTAGGCAACTCTGCCTGACAAACTGTCTAAGATCTGCACTTTCCAGCCAGCATTCCGTCTATTTTCTACCTCAGCTTCAGCAGACTTGTCTCCTCATTTTTCCCTGAAGATGTCCTCCGCAGCGTTTGTGCCTTTCCTGTCCTGGCTTCTTCACAGAGCTCTCTGCACTCATTCACAAAAGTTGACCGGGTAGAGGGGCCTCATTTCCTATTTTAGGGCACATTCCTCTTTAATGTTTTTGGCGAGGCTTGAACATTCATCCAGAACGAGACACCACTGCTCTGTGCTTTTCTGTTTTAGTTATACTTCACAGTTCTGTTGAAAGAGAAAGCCAAGCCCCAAGACCCTTTATCTTTCTTGATGTTTTTAATATCTGGTTATTTATTCTTTCCTTTATCAGACTGGGCATTGTTGATATTTTATTCTTCTTAAGGGAACAAGATTAAATAAATAATATTACTGCATTTGCTATTACTTTCCTTTCTGCCTTTTTTTAAAGTGGATGATTTTCTCCAAAGTGTCTTGAATTATTTTCAGTGCAGGTTAAAGTCAATAGTGAATGATAGCTTCTTTTTTTGGTACTGCTCTGAGATTATCTTCTCCCAACACTTCTCACTCACTTCTCTCCTTTTGAAGTGCTCCATAGAGAAGAACAGCAGCATAGTGCAGCAGCAGCACAAGAGTGAAGAACAGCATCACACTCTTCCCAAAGGAAGGCCAGGCTGTGCCAGGCAGGAGCAAGCTGTTCAATGGCACCATCACTTAGAGGTGTTATCAGACAAAAGTGATGTGCTCCCTGGACCGTCCAGCCTGACCTGCATCTCAGCAGTGGTAACGCTGGGGTCTGTGGCTGCAGTGGGAAGGATGTGGCAAAGGAACTGCAGACAGAGGTAAGGCTGCAAGTGTCACGCCTGATGGCAGAGATCACAGGCATGTGATCAGCAACACTGTCTGCAAGAGCAGAGAAAAACATGTTAAAAATGTGATGCAAATGTGCTGGTGTTATGTGAAGAACAACAGGGGTTTAGACAGAGGATCAAAGGGGGCGTTTGGTCATATGCAGGAAAATAAAAACTAACTTCCAAGGGGATGAGTGTTTCTGTACATGCAGTCTCAGACCCATGGAAATCAATATCCCCAAAGCTCTTTTCTATCTCTGAAGTCCAAGTCTTCAAATCGGTTTGACGCATTTTGTCAGAGAGTAAAAAACCCCAAATGACCGAGCCCCTGAGCCCCCTCTTGAGAGCAGTCAGTCAGCTCCCCACACAAAGCACTGCTGGTGCGAGGTTCTGCAGTCTCAGGCTTTGAAACCTTTCTAAAAAATATGCTTTTATTGCACTTGAAATAAAGAGGAGTTGGTTTATAAAAATCAAAGTACTGCATGCCTCGAAAGATAACAGAAGTTTATTACACTATAAAGGCTTTCAGCATATGTGAATGCTTATTTTATCCGAATACATTAGCATAGTTATTAGTCATTCTAAATGATTAAATTTCCCTCTCATCCACCTAATCTACATTATAAATGAACATACTAAAGAGCAATGCACTTTGTTGATAAAGCACTGGCTTGGCAATCAGGAGGCAGGGTTTGTTTCTGGGCCTGGCTTTGGCCTCTCAAGTTGGCCCAGGTTGGTCACTTTGCCTTGAAATGCCTCAGCCTCTTAGACTGATCAGTAATACTGACCCACCTTAACAAATGCATCAGTATCAATATCAATGCCAGTATCAATATCAATATCCAATCAATATCCATCAATATTCTATGAATATTTTAATTTGTTTCACAGTCTCTCAGTAGCAGCTTCTGAGTTTTAAAGTGTTTATTTTCATAGGAAATGCTGTTAATGATGTTTAAAGAAAAGGAGAAAACTGTCAGGCTGTGGATATTGATATGCTTTTGTATCTACGGATTGACAGTAAATTATAGCAGCTTAAAAGCTGCCACTCAATCTTGTGGTATTAACATGCCTTCTTTTTCTCTTCTGAGTGAAGAAGAAGGGCAGAGATCCCACTCACAGCAGTGGTAGCTCCTGTGACTTCAGACACTGCCTCCTCCACCTGGCTGGCTGCCCATTTCTCTTCAGCAGCAATGGCTGGGAAGGCAATAGCTTATAGTGTGTTTGTAAGGAAACTGAATACATCTCAGTTTTGAACTGGTCAAAGTTTATCTGGTAACGGTCTCAAAGACCATATTCTGCCCCTCAGTTCTCTCTTTCCTGTCTTTGAAGCTCCGTGTCCTGCTCTGTGGCATTCCGTGTGAGCCTGGGGTGAGTGTGGCTGCACAAACGCAATGTGACTGTTCTTGTCCCGGAAGAGTTGGGACGGTCCCTAGATCTGCCTGTACTCCTCAAGTCTGTAGCCCTTGTCACAAAGCACCCATGAAGGACGGAGGGTAGTCAAATGCTTCCATGGCTCCTCAGGCAAGGGGCTGGTGCTGGGAGCTCTGTGTGCCCTTCCCAGGAGAGCTGGTCAAACCACCTGCTGATGCAACTTCCCTGGTGGGGGTAAGCCTTCATCTGGCTTTTGGTTTTTCCGAACCTCAGAAAGTTCATCCTTGGTCTTTTTTGCACGTTACTGCCTGGGACCGTGCATCTGATTCATTTCTGACACAGCCAAACCAAACCTGTGCTACTACCTAACATAGTAAATGAATCCCTGCTTGACCTTGATATGAAGGGACAGCAAAAGGACTGTGACAGTCTGCCCAAGCAGGGTGGGGCTGGTACCAATAAAGAGCTGAATTCCCCTGGAGGTCAATGGCACAGAGAATCAAAAAAATCCCACTGGATGATTGTGTAAGGATCACCTCTGATTTAGTCGTATTTACATGAAGCCTTGCTCCAGCGAAGTAATGCTCCAGGACCTCTTCAGGCATTGAACAGAGATTTGTGTTTTACTGAGATAAAGCAGGATGTCATCTGTGAAAAGAGCAATTTATGTCCTTTGTCATGGATTGTGATGCCTGGAATCTCTGGAGACATTCTGATAGCTATTGCTAGTGGTTCAGTGGACAGAGCAATCAGAGGAGGTGACAAAGGACACACTTGCCTTCTGCTTCTCTAAGGAAAAAGTCATTCAAATAAAGGAGTCTCCGAGAGTCATTCAAATAAATGAATGCACACCCTCTAGCTTTCTGCGGGCTTAATGAACCTTATTCACCAGCAGCAGAGCCTTGTTGTCAAGCCTCTGTCTTTGGAGGGAGAAGGAGAATCCGGAAGGAGGTTAGTCCATCAGATCTGTTTTCTCTGAAGGAGTGGAAAGACGATTCTCTGCCCTTGCCTGGGACACTGGGAGCCGCACGCTCCTGGGGGTGCTGTGACCTACTTGCTCTGCTGGCTCAGGCTTTGCTTTCCTTCCTGTGATTCTGCTCTGATTTCAAACCAACATTTGTTTATCTGCTGAAAAATGGGTTTCATGCGGTCCTGAGGCAATCCTGATTTTAGGAGATCCTCTTTGCTCCCTTCTAACATCTCTACCCTGGATTTTATACGAGGCAGCCATGTGTGCAGTAAAGAGCTAGCAAGTTCCAGGACTGTCTAAATTGTTATGTGCATATGAAGCCATATCATACATCTCCTCCCTAGGGTAAGAGACAGGGAAGCAAGAGGCCACTCAGCTTCAGGCTCTGAGTTGCCCACAGTGCCTTTGATACACAGCCCCCTTGCCCATAAGCGCAGTTGTGTGCTCACATAACTCACCCTATCTGTGAGAAATGAAAAGGACAATGTTAAATTTGGTAATATTGCTCACAATCCTTTTTCAAAAGCAAGAGAGAAACTACTGGTCTATTGAGAAATGTGGCCTTCTAATAGTCAACTTTTAATAGTTAACATCCATTTGTGTGAATAACAAAAATCTCTAGGCAGATAGACTAAGTAGGCTAAAATGTTGTAATGGAGTATATATTCTCCAGCAGAGATGATGACTGAAGGCCTTGGAATTTGAAGAAATGCCAATTCATCAAAGTTTTGGGTTGCTTGCGTTTTTTTTAGCTCTCTGTTTTGGGGATTTTATGGAAATAATTGAGTTTTCTACTATTGGACCAAGAGTCTGATATATGCGTGACTTAAAAGAAAGAGATTATTAAATATCTCACCATTTAATATCTAGATAATTTTGTCCTATAAAATCCTGTGCAGCAAGTAATTTAAATTGGTACCCTATTTATGGCAGACAAAACTGCTCACTACCATCTGCTTCGCAGTTTTAATAGATGAAGTGTTAACTGTGTGTTGCATGAAATTCATTGCGACTAGGTTAATTAAATGGCTGTGCTTCACTTCCTGCACTCTGGTAATAAGATGACAACCTCATCTGAATTTATTAACCCTTGCCACTTTCAGTACTGTTATCACCAATTCGACCACCTTTGGTCAACAAAAATGAAATAAATCACAGTAACAGGAGACATAACCACATTGGCTAACAAAATAGGTATTGATTAGCATCTTCTAAAGCAAATATGTCAATCTAGTCCGGTTTTATTTTCACAAAGGTCATTGAAATCTGTTGGAGTACTAGTAATGGAGTAAATGATGATGCAGTAGGTTATTGGAGAACACCCTAAGTGTAATCTTTGCCACTAAACAGCCTAAACAACCCCTTCACTGTGGGAAGCTGGAAAGGCTTTCAAAGTCTTCAGCTTTCTATTCTAGAAAGCAGACATTAAACACCCTTCTGCAGCAAAGGTCCTTACAGAGGGCTCAAAGCCAAATCTCCGAGTGTCTCTGCAGCCAGAGGCATTTCTGTGCTCTCCAAAGAGGGAGCACAGGGTAAATTGCTCCATCTCTGTCCATGTCCTCGCCAACCGGGCATTGGGTCAAGCCTTAGTAAGAGCAGAGGCAAAGACATTTCTTAGCTGTGGCCAGGGCAATGCAAACTATTTGCAGGTGGGGCTGGGCTGCTGCATGGTGAGGATGGACCTGACTGGAGCACCTCCAGGTGCCAGTTCCCAGAGTCAGCCTCTTCTCCAAAGTTTACACTCATCAGACATTTAGAAGTTGTTTTTAGAAGTTGATTTTAGGCAAGTACACACAAAGCGCTCTTGTTGGCTCCACTGAGATCTGCCAGGAGGGATCAATGCTGCACATCAAAGCCATAGTCATTCATCTCCCTCTTGCCTATCAGATACAGGTGTTGAAGACCTTCTGGATGCTGGCACTAAAGATCCTTCAAACTTCCCTGACTTCCAGTCATCCCCACCGATCCCATTGTTGTGCCATAGCTGTAGGTTTTGCTTGCCACCTGGCTACCACTTCCAGAACAGCTCCTCTTGCTCCACACACTGTGTTTGGGGGTAGTTTTATGTGGTCTAGTGGGGAAAGTCATGTGGCTACCTCCTATTCTCCCTTTAAAGAGGTGGGATGTGGTCCAGCTCCAGCTCAGAAGTTCAGGTGCACCAAAGTGGTTTAACCTGTCTGCGTGCCAATGCTGGCATTGCGCTTTGCCTTCCAAGGATGTAGATACAACTTGCTTTTTAAACACAACAGGAAAGTTCTGATTTATACTGATGGTTAAGGTTAGAAGTAAGTTCATAGAGTAAATCAGAATTTATAACTGTATACACAAGAAAAACACATCTTTCTCAACTTGTCCCAGTAGTTAAGAGGCCGCCAAACTCCTCCTCTTCTGCCCTCTACACCCAGATCCCAAATCCTGGCCATGCCTCAGCCATGAAGCAAAGCAGCAGAATCAAAGCAACTTGCCTTGAACATTCTCACCCATGCTGGGGACCGGAAGACCAACAGGTCAACTACCAAAAGCCCTCCTGCCCAGTCTGGATGTATTCCGTTCCCAGAGCAGACTGGAAGAGGAGCTATGGCAAAGCTCCGGCAGGCAGAGGGCAGGACAGATGGTGTAGCTGGAATTTAATGAAACTTACTATGGATGTGATCTATCTGTGACTAGGAATGGAGAGGACATAGTTCACATGGGACACTATCTCTGCATTTTCAGTCTTATAGGCATTTATTTTGACTGATTATTCGTATCATTGGATGCTACATTATTTTAAAACAGAAAATGACAGCCTATTTGTCTATCTTTGCCTATTTATCTACCTTTGAATGGTATTCATTTAGGATCCAGTTTTTACCAAGATACCTTTATAGCTATGAAGTTCATAAAATCATAGAATCACAGAGTGGTTTGGGTTGGAAAGGACCTTAAAGCTCATCTAGTTCCAACCCCCTGCCACAGGCAGGGACACCTTCCACTAGACCAGGTTGCTCCAAGCCCTGTTCAACCTGGCCTTGAGCACTGACAGGGATGGGGCAGCCACAGCTTCTCTGAACAACCTGTGCCAGCGCCTCATCCTCCTCAGAGTGAAGAACTTCTTCATAGTATCTAACTGAAATCTGTCCTCCTTCAGTTTAAAGCCATTCCCCCTTGTCCTATCATTACATGTCCTTATAAAAAGTCCCTCTCCAACTTTCCTGTAGATCCCCTTTAGGTACTGGAAGCTGCTCTAAGGTCTCCCCAGAGTTGCCCAAAAATATTATTGCAATGTTCTTTGATTTTGAATTCTGCTTATTTTGTACAAGGAAGTAACATTTCAGGCAAGTGCTACTCATACTTTAAAGAACCTGGTATAAAACTGCCGTAACTCCCAAATCTCGTTTCTCTCTTGGGTCTCCCCACAGTCAGCCCACATAGTGCTCAAACATTGGCAAACATGCACTGTGTTCACATGCAAAATAGGCATGTTAGATGGATGGTGTTGTGATAACCCACATTTAACCCTAAAGGCTTGAGATTCAGTTCTTGGCAGAAGGCCCATTGCACTGGGTGCAGCTGCTGTAAGCCCTGTCTCAACAGTGTATGTAGGAAATGGCCTCTGCTGGGTTTGTGTGGTTCTCCTGCACGAGAGGTGGACGGTGCTCACCATGATTGCTTTCTCACACAGTTGTGAAGCATGGACAAAATGTCACATTTGACTCACCTACAGGTGCTCTGTTGGTTATGGCAGATACTGCTCATCTTCCCCAGTTAAACGCTAACATCTGCACACTTTCAAAGCCAAGTATTGAAGTATTTCCATCCCATGGGCAACCAGTCAGTTTGCTGGGGTTCAGCTTCACATCTTCACTGGGTGCGGACGGGGGCTTGGCACAGGGTTTGGCACTCTGCACTTGCTAAAACATTGCAACAGTTAGATAATAGCACCTATTACTATTTTTTCCTTCTCAGACCAGACACAATGTTTTAGATCATCTGTGTGTTGCATCTCCCAGTGTCACTAGCAAGTTCAGTACACCCAGAAAAAGTGGAAAGAAAGTAGAAAATGAGATGGTCAATCTGAAGCCAGGGGCTAGATCTTGAAGGTTCCTGCTCCAGAACTAGAGACATGGGATGTGAACTGATCCAGGGGCACATGGAAGTTGTGTGGACCCTACTAATGTCTTGACCCACCACTTCATGTCCTGCAGATAATGAAGCATTTATCAAACCCTCCCCTTTGTGGCTGCACGTCCACAGGAGGGCAGTGAGGACAGGCAGGCCAGATGTTGGCCAGACCCTCAGGCTGGGTGAGCAGAGGGCAGCTCCCTCCTCCCTGCACTGCAAACTTGCACAGACACAACAAATCGAGTGAACTCAGCTCAGTCTCAATTTAGATAGAAAGGAACAACTAAGTAATTACTGTATTTCAAAAGTAAACAGTGGGTTATTAGTGTGTTCATCAAAAACCCAATAGTTCAAGTCCCTAGGCTGAATCAGGCTAGCAGAAAATATACTTGGATAAAATTCCTATTAGCAATTTATCTGTCCACAAGCTCTGGGTAAATTGCAGCACCGGAGTGTCATGAACCTGAAGCAGATGGAAAGGAGATGAAACTCAAAGACATCTGAACCTGTTAAAATGAGAGATGAGGAGAGGCCATGCAGCCAGTCCTACCTCTTCCCTGCATTACCCATGCTGCCAGTCCTGGTCCCAGCCTTCTGCAGGGGTGCTCAACTATACAAAGCCCTTTAGGTATGGGGGGTAAAAGCACAGACAGTGTACACATAGAGCTTCTGGTTAAAGGCCTGTGAGAGATCCAGTGAGCCACAGCAGAAGCAAGCCGTGGCCAGAACTCTGACCTAGACCTCTTCTCTACCATGATTTCTATTTGAAGAAACCAGGACAGCTTTACCCCTCCCCTTGCCCGCTGTCCCTGTAGGTGGATCCTTCCTGCTTGTTTTCCAGTTCAGCTGGTGGCTTTCATAGCTACAACCAGCTCTGCCTGGTTCTCCTGTGCCACTTCAGCATCTCTTCTTGCCGGCCCTGGGGCTGGCAGGCTCCCTGCCATCAGCAGGTTTCTCTCACCAGCATGCTCAGTGGTTTTAAGGATAACCTGATCTTTTATTTATATTTAGCACAAGATGGAGAAGTTTAGTACCTGCGCTGAGCAAAAAACAACACTGCCTTAACTCTGCAAGGCCACGGCTTCTTCAGGAGGCAAATAATACAGCAGCCCTTCACATCGCAATGAGAGGTAATTTGGCAGCTGAGGCTCTGCGCCAGCAATTAAATGCTGATGAAAGTGATGGCATATAAAAACCCCACCACTGACAACAAAAATAAACCAAACCAGAGCAATTACTGTCACTGCTGTTTGTTTTAGTCTGCTCTTCCTGTGGAAAATACATCTTTAACTCTTCCGACACTACCAGAAAGAGAGACGGAGGTAACTGCCATT
Source organism: Nestor notabilis (assembly GCF_000696875.1). NCBI lineage: Eukaryota > Metazoa > Chordata > Aves > Psittaciformes > Psittacidae > Nestor > Nestor notabilis. Next base: position 32,514 of record NW_009921467.1, on the reverse strand, counting down.
CAAGCCTACCATGTACGGCACTGCTTTTCATGTCCTCTTCCAGCTGAGATGCTGCGATGGAATTAGAGCTCTCCAGTGACAATTTAGGAACACTGTATATAGGGCATGGTTAATACTATGTTTAATGTATCAATATACATTGGATTTGAAAGAAGATTGGTTTTGGATTAAAAGAAACAACAGGCAAAAGGTCCTAAGCAGTATTTTGGAAGCTGAAGCACAGCTCAGGCCAAAGTTGGCATGGTCCCTGCTCCCAGCACAGGGAGTGGGATACCCAGGGTGGTTGCAGTGCCTGCTCTGTGTCATGCTCAAGCTCCCATTTGTTGTGTCTCACAGGGAGGCTTCTGAGTGCAGACCAGTGCTTGTAAATGTCTGGGTATCGGAGGAGTTTTATCCCTGGCCTGAAATACAGCAGGGAACCCAGTGCTGCCTTTGTGTGGAAGGCAGCTGCTCTGCCATAGGGCAAGAAGTCTGCACCAACCCATGCAGGCATTGCAGATCGCCATCACTTGGAGGTGGGGCTCATGGCTGGGAAGCTTGTATGGGCAGTTTCGGAAGGGAGGAAGATGTTTCCAAGGGAATTCCCTAAAAATCCATAGGAGCAAAGAAATAAAACCACAGGAGGGGATGCAGAAGAGAAACCTGAGTGAGAGCAGTTCTGGGGAAAGCAGCTATTTCCATGGCAC